>NW_027448174.1:0-68206 GCF_038048845.1 Mixophyes fleayi
TGAATCATGAATCGAATCATGAATCATGAATTGAATCATGAATTGAATCATGAATCATGAATCATGAATCAAATCATGAATCATGAATCATTAATTGAATCATGAATCATGAATAATGAATTGAATCATGAATCATGAAACGAATCATAAATCATGAATTGAATCATGAATCAAGAATCGAATAATGAATCATGAATTGAATCATGAATTGAATAATGAATCATGAAATGAATCATGAATCATGAATTGAATCATGAATCATGAATTGAATCATGAATCATGAATTGAATCATGAATCATGAATCTAATTATGAATTGATTTATGAATCATGAACTAAATCATGAATCAAGATTCATGAATCATGAATTTAAATCATGAATCATGAATTGAATCATGAATCATGAATCATGAATTGAATCATGAATTATGAATCATGAATTGAATCATGAATCATGAATCGAATCATGAATCATGAATTGAATCATGAATTGAATAACGAATCATGAAATGAATCATAAATCATGAATCGAATCATGAATCATGAATTGAATCATGAATCATGAATTGAATCATGAATCATGAATCGAATCATGAATCGAATCATGAATCGAATCATGAATCATGAATTGAATCATGAATTGAATCATGAATCCTGAATCAAATCATGAATCATAATTCATTAATTGAATCATGAATCATGAATAATGAATTGAATCATGAATCATGAAACAAATCATGAATCATGAATTGAATCATGAATTGAAACATGATTTATGAATCGAATCATGAATCATGAATCGAATCATGAATCATGAATTGAATCATGAATCATAAATCATAAATGGAATCATGAATCATGAATCGAATCATGAATCAAGAATCGAATAATGAATCATGAATTGAATCATGAATTGAATAATGAATCATGAAATGAATCATGAATCATGAATTGAATCATGAATCATGAATCAAATCATGAATCGAATCATGAATCATGAATTGATCCATGAATTGAATCATGAATCATGAATCATGAATCGAATCATGAATCATGAATTGAATCATGAATCATGAACCATGAATTGAATCATGAATCATGAATCATAAATCATGAATCATGAATCGAATCATGAATCATAAATCATGAATTGAATCATAAATTATGAATCAAATCTTGAATCAGGAATTAAATCATGGATCATGAATAATGAATCATGAATCATGAATCGAATCATGAATCATGAATCATGAATTGAATCATGAATCATGAACTGAATCATAATTTGAATCATGAATCATGAATCATGAATTGAATCATGAATTGAATCATAAATCATGAATCGAATCATGAATCATGAATTAAATCATGAATCATGACGTGATGATGCATGAAATGAATCATGAATTGAATCATGAATCTTGAAACGAATCATGAATCGAATCATGAATCATGAATTGAATCATGAATTATGAATCATGAATCATAAATCATTAATCAAATTATGAATCATGAATCATGAATTGAATCATGAATTGAATCATGAATTGAATCATGAATCGTGAATCATGAAATGAATCATGAATTAAATCATGAAATTAATCATGAATCATGAATTGAATCATAAATCATTAATCATGAATTAAAACATGAATCATGAACTAAATCATGAATCAAGAATCATGAATCATGAATCAAATCATGAATCATGAATTGAATCATGAATCATGAATCATGAATTGAATCATGAATCATGAGTCATGAATTATGAATTGAATCATGAATCATGAAACGAATCATGAATCATGAATTGAATCATGAATTGAATCATGATTTATGAATCGAATCATGAATCATGAATCGAATCATGAATCATGAATCATGAATTTAATCATGAATCATGAATGGAATCATGAATCATGAATCGAATCATGAATCATGAATCGAATCATGAATCATGAATTCAATCATGAATCATGAATTGAATCATGAATCATGAATCATGAATTGAATCATGAATCATGAAATAAATCATGAATTGAATCATGAATTGAATCATGAATCATGAATTAAATCATGAATTGAATCATGAATTGAATTATGAATCATGAATTGAATCATGAATCATGAATTGAATCATGAATCATGAATTAAATCATGAATCATGAATTGAATCATGAATCATGAATCATGAATTGAATCATGAATCATGAATCATGAATTAAATCATGAATCAAATAATGAATCATGAATTGAATCATGAATCATTAATTGAATCATAAATTGAATCATGCATCGTGAATCATGAATTGAATCATGAATCATAAATTGAATCATGAATTGAATCATGAATCATGAACTAAATCATGAATCAAGATTCATGAATCATGAATTTAAATCATGAATCATGAATTGAATCATGAATCATGAATCATGAATTGAATCATGAATCATGAATCATGAATTGAATCATGAATCATGAATTATGAATTGAATTATGAATCATGAAACGAATCATGAATCATGAATTGAATCATGAATTGAATCATAATTTATGAATCGAATCATGAATCATGAATCGAATCATGCATCATGAATCATGAATTGAATCATGAATCATGAATTATGAATGGAATCATGAATCATAAATGGAATCATGAATCATGAATCGAATCATGAATCATGAATTGAATCATGAATCATGAATCGAATCATGAATCATGAATTGAATTATGAATCATGAATCGAATCATGAATCGAATCATGAATCATGAATTGAATCATGAATTGAATCATGAATCATGAATCATGAATCGAATCATGAATCATGAATTGAATAATGAATCATGAAATGGATCATGAATCATGAATCGAATCATGAATCATAAATCGAATCATGAATCATGAATTGAATTATGAATCATGAATCGAATCATGAATCGAATCATGAATCATGAATTGAATCATGAATTGAATCATGAATTATGAATCATGAAATGAATCATGAATCATGAATCGAATCATGAATCATGAATTGAATCATGAATTATGAATTGAATCATGAATCATGAATTATGAATCTAATCATGAATCATGAATCATGAATTGAATCATGAATCATGAATCATGAATCATAAATCATGAATCATGAATCGAATCATGATTCATGAATCATGAATTGAATCATAAATCATGAATCGAATCATGAATCAGGAATTAAATCATGAATCATGAATCATGAATCATGAATTGAATCATGAATCATGAATCATGAATTGAATCATGAATCATAAATTGAATCATGAATCATGAATTGATGATGCATGAAATGAATCATGAATTGAATCATGAATTATGAATCGAATCATGAATCATGAATCGAATCATGAATCATGAATTGAATCATGAATCATGAATCATGAAATGAATCATGAATCATGAATTGAATCATGAATCATGAATTGAATCATGAATCATGAATCATGAATTGAATCATGAATCATGAGTCATGAATTATGAATTGAATCATGAATCATGAAAAGAATCATGAATCATGAATTGAATCATGAATTGAATCATGATTTAAGAATCGAATCATGAATCATGAATCGAATCATGAATCATGAATCATGAATCGAATCATGAATCATGAATCATGAATTGAATCATGAATCATGAATTATGAATGGAAACATTAATCATGAATGGAATCATGAATCATGAATCGAATCATGAATCATGAATTAAATCATGAATTGAATAATGAATCATGAAATGAATCATGAATCATGAATCGAATCATGAATCATGAATCGAATCATGAATCATGAATTGAATTATGAATCATGAATCGAATCATAAATCGAATCATGAATCATGAATTGAATCATGAATTGAATCATGAATCATGAATCATGAAATGAATCATGAATCATGAATCGAATCATGAATCATGAATTGAATCATGAATTATGAATTGAATCATGAATCATGAATTATGAATCTAATCATGAATCATGAATCATGAATTGAATCATGAATCGTGAATCATGAATTAAATCATGAATCATAAATTGAATCATGAATTGAATCATGAATCATGAACTAAATCAAGAATCAAGATTCATGAATCATGAATTTAAATCATGAATCATGAATCATGAATTGAATCATGAATCATGAATCATGACTTGAATCATGAATCATGAATCATGAATTGAATCATGAATCATGAATTATGAATTGAATTATGAATCATGAAACGAATCATGAATCATGAATTGAATCATGAATTGAATCATAATTTATGAATCGAATCATAAATCATGAATCGAATCATGAATCATGAATTGAATCATGAATAATGAATTATGAATGGAATCATGAATCATGAATGGATTCATGAATCATGAATGGAATCATGAATCATGAATTGAATCATGCATTGAATCATGAATCATGAATTCAATCATGAATTGAATCATGAATTGAATCATGAATCATGAAACGAATCATAAATCATGAATCAAATCATGAATCAAGAATCATGAATCATGAATCAAATCATGAATCAAATCATGAATCATGAATTGAATCATGAATTGAATCATGAATCAAGAATCATGAAATGAATCATGAATTAAATCATGAAATGAATCATGAATCATGAATTGAATCATAAATCATTAATCATGAATTGAATCATGAATCATGAACTAAATCATGAATCAAGAATCATGAATCATGAATCAAATCATGAATCATGAATTGAGTCATGAATCATGAATCATGAATTGAATCATGAATCATGAATCATAAATTATGAATTGAATCATGAATCATGAAACAAATCATGAATCATGAATTGAATCATGAATCGAATCATAAATCATGAATCGAATCACGAATCATGAATCGAATCATGAATCATGAATTGAATTATGAATCATGAATCGAATCATGAATCGAATCATGAATCATGAATTGAATCATGAATTGAATCATGAATCATGAATCATGAAATGAATCATGAATCATGAATCGAATCATGAATCATGAATTGAATCATGAATTATGAATTGAATCATGAATCATGAATTATGAATCTAATCATGAATCATGAATCATGAATTGAATCATGAATCGTGAATCATGAATTAAATCATGAATCATAAATTGAATCATGAATTGAATCATGAATCATGAACTAAATCAAGAATCAAGATTCATGAATCATGAATTTAAATCATGAATCATGAATCATGAATCATGAATTGAATCATGAATCATGACTTGAATCATGAATCATGAATCATGAATTGAATCATGAATCATGAATTATGAATTGAATTATGAATCATGAAACGAATCATGAATCATGAATTGAATCATGAATTGAATCATAATTTATGAATCGAATCATAAATCATGAATCGAATCATGAATCATGAATTGAATCATGAATAATGAATTATGAATGGAATCATGAATCATGAATTTATTCATGAATCATGAATGGAATCATGAATCATGAATTGAATCATGCATTGAATCATGAATCATGAATTCAATCATGAATTGAATCATGAATTGAATCATGAATCATGAAACGAATCATAAATCATGAATCAAATCATGAATCAAGAATCATGAATCATGAATCAAATCATGAATCATGAATCATGAATTGAATCATGAATCATGAATCATGAATTGAATCAAGAATCATGAATCGAATCATGAATCAAATCATGAATCATGAATTGAATCATGAATTGAATCATGAATCAAGAATCATGAAATGAATCATGAATTAAATCATGAAATGAATCATGAATCATGAATTGAATCATAAATCATTAATCATGAATTGAATCATGAATCATGAACTAAATCATGAATCAAGAATCATGAATCATGAATCAAATCATGAATCATAAATTGAGTCATGAATCATGAATCATGAATTGAATCATGAATCATGAATCATAAATTATGAATTGAATCATGAATCATGAAACAAATCATGAATCATGAATTGAATCATGAATCGAATCATAAATCATGAATCGAATCACGAATCATGAATCGAATCATGAATCATGAATTGAATAATGAATTGAATCATGAATCATGAATCGAATCATGAATCATGAATTGAATAATGAATTGAATCATGAATCATGAATTCAATCATGAATTAAATCATGAATCATAAATCATGAAATGAATCATGATATAAATCATGAAATGAATCATGAATCATGAAATGAATCATGAATCATGAATTAAATCATGAATCTAATCATAAATCATGAATCGAATCACGAATCATGAATCGAATCATGAATCATGAATTGAATCATGAATCATGAATTCAATCATGAATTCAATCATGAATCATAAATCATGAAATGAATCATGATATAAATTATGAAATGAATCATGAATCATGAATTGAATCATAAATCATTAATCATGAATTGAATCATGAATCATGAACTAAATCATGAATTGAATCATGAATCATGAATCATGAATCATGAATTGAATCATGATTTAAATCATGAATCATTAATTGAATCATGAATCATGAATCGAATCATGAATCATTAATCGAATCATGAATCATGAATTGAATCATGAATTGAATTATGAATCATGAATTGAATCATGAATTGAATCATGAATCATGAATCGAATCATGAATCAGGAATTGAATCATGAATTATGAATCATGAATCATGAATCATGAATCAAATAATGAATCATGAATCATGAATTGAATCATGAATCATGAACTGAATCATGAATTGAATCCTGAATCATGAATAATGAAATTAATCATGAATCATGAATTGAATCATGAATCGAATCATGAATCATGAATCAAATCATGATTCATGCATTGAATCATGAATCATGAATTGAATCATGAAATGAAACATGAATTGAATCATGAATCATGAATTGAATCATAAATCATGAATTGAGTCATGAATCATGTATCATGAATTGAATCATGAATCATGAATTCAATCATGAATTGAATCATGAATCATAAATCATGAAATGAATCATGAAATAAATCATGAAAAGAATCATGAATCATGAATTAAATCATAAATCATTAATCATGAATTGAATCATGAATCATGAACTAAATCATGAATTGAATCATAAATCTTGAATCATGAAACGAATCATAAATCATGAATCAAATCATGAATCAAGAATCATGAATCATGAATCAAATCATGAATCATGAATCATGAATTGAATCATGAATCATGATTGAATCAAGAATCATGAGAATCATGAATCATGAATCATGAATTAAATCATGAATTGAATCATGAATTGAATCATGAATCATGATTCATTTCATGAATCATGAATCAAATCATGAATCATGAATCATGAATTGAATCATGAATCATTAATTGAATCAAGAATCATGAATCGAATCATGAATCAAAGCATGAATCATGAATTGAATCATGAATTAAATCATGAATCATGATTCATTTCATGAATCATGAATCAAATCATGAATCATGAATTGAATCATGAATCATGAATTGAATCATAAATCATGAATTATGAATCTAATCATGAATCATGAATCATAAATCGAATCATGAATCATGAATTGAAACATGAATTGAATCATGAATTATTAATTGAATCATGAATCATGAATCGAATCATGAATCGAATCATGAATCATGAATTAATTCATGTATTGAATTGAATCATGAATCAAGAATCATGAAATGAATCATAAATTAAATCATGAAATGAATCATAATTCATGAATTGAATCATAAATCATTAATCATGGATTGAATCATGAATCATGAACTAAATCATGAATCAAGAATCATGAATAATGAATCAAATCATGAATCATGAATTGAGTCATGAATCATGAATCATGAATTAAATCATGAATCATGAATCATAAATTATGAATTGAATCATGAATCATGAAACAAATCATGAATCATGAATTGAATCATGAATCAGGAAATATGAATCTCATCATGAATCATGAATCATGAATCGAATCATAAATCATGAATTGAATCATGAATCATGAATCGAATTATGATTCAGGAATTAAATCATAAATCATGAATCATGAATCATGAATTGAATCATGAATCATGAATCATGAATCATGAATTGAATCAAGAATCATGAATCGAATCATGAATCAAATCATGAATCATGAATTGAATCATGAATTGAATCATAAATCAAGAATCATGAAATGAATCATGAATTAAATCATGAAATGAATCATGAATCATGAATTGAATCATAAATCATTAATCATGAATTGAATCATGAATCATGAACTTAATCATGAATCATGAATCATGAATCAAATCATGAATCATGAATTGAGTCATGAATCATGAATTATGAATTGAATCATGAATCATGAAACAAATCATGAATCATGAATTGAATCATGAATCGAATCATAAATCATGAATCGAATCACGAATCATGAATCGAATCATGAATCATGAATTGAATAATGAATTGAATCATGAATCATGAATCGAATCATGAATCATGAATTGAATAATGAATTGAATCATGAATCATGAATTCAATCATGAATTAAATCATGAATCATAAATCATGAAATGAATCATGATATAAATCATGAAATGAATCATGAATCATGAAATGAATCATGAATCATGAATTAAATCATGAATCTAATCATAAATCATGAATCGAATCACGAATCATGAATCGAATCATGAATCATGAATTGAATCATGAATCATGAATTCAATCATGAATTCAATCATGAATCATAAATCATGAAATGAATCATGATATAAATTATGAAATGAATCATGAATCATGAATTGAATCATAAATCATTAATCATGAATTGAATCATGAATCATGAACTAAATCATGAATTGAATCATGAATCATGAATCATGAATCATGAATTGAATCATGATTTAAATCATGAATCATTAATTGAATCATGAATCATGAATCGAATCATGAATCATTAATCGAATCATGAATCATGAATTGAATCATGAATTGAATTATGAATCATGAATTGAATCATGAATTGAATCATGAATCATGAATCGAATCATGAATCAGGAATTGAATCATTAATTATGAATCATGAATCATGAATCATGAATCAAATAATGAATCATGAATCATGAATTGAATCATGAATCATGAACTGAATCATGAATTGAATCCTGAATCATGAATAATGAAATTAATCATGAATCATGAATCGAATCATGAATCATGAATCAAATCATGATTCATGCATTGAATCATGAATCATGAATTGAATCATGAAATGAAACATAAATTGAATCATGAATCATGAATTGAATCATAAATCATGAATTGAGTCATGAATCATGTATCATGAATTGAATCATGAATCATGAATTCAATCATGAATTGAATCATGAATCATAAATCATGAAATGAATCATGAAATAAATCATGAAAAGAATCATGAATCATGAATTAAATCATAAATCATTAATCATGAATTGAATCATGAATCATGAACTAAATCATGAATTGAATCATAAATCTTGAATCATGAAACGAATCATAAATCATGAATCAAATCATGAATCAAGAATCATGAATCATGAATCAAATCATGAATCATGAATCATGAATTGAATCATGAATCATGAATTGAATCAAGAATCATGAATCGAATCATGAATTAAATCATGAATCATGAATTGAATCATGAATTGAATCATGAATCATGATTCATTTCATGAATCATGAATCAAATCATGAATCATGAATCATGAATTGAATCATGAATCATTAATTGAATCAAGAATCATGAATCGAATCATGAATCAAAGCATGAATCATGAATTGAATCATGAATTAAATCATGAATCATGATTCATTTCATGAATCATGAATCAAATCATGAATCATGAATTGAATCATGAATCATGAATTGAATCATAAATCATGAATTATGAATCTAATCATGAATCATGAATCATGAATCGAATCATGAATCATGAATTGAAACATGAATTGAATCATGAATTATTAATTGAATCATGAATCATGAATCGAATCATGAATCGAATCATGAATCATGAATTAATTCATGAATTGAATCATGAATCAAGAATCATGAAATGAATCATAAATTAAATCATGAAATGAATCATGAATCATGAATTGAATCATAAATCATTAATCATGGATTGAATCATGAATCATGAACTAAATCATGAATCAAGAATCATGAATAATGAATCAAATCATGAATCATGAATTGAGTCATGAATCATGAATCATGAATTAAATCATGAATCATGAATCATAAATTATGAATTGAATCATGAATCATGAAACAAATCATGAATCATGAATTGAATCATGAATCATGAAATATGAATCTCATCATGAATCATGAATCGAATCATAAATCATGAATTGAATCATGAATCATGAATCGAATTATGATTCAGGAATTAAATCATAAATCATGAATCATGAATCATGAATTGAATCATGAATCATGAATCATGAATCATGAATTGAATCAAGAATCATGAATCGAATCATGAATCAAATCATGAATCATGAATTGAATCATGAATTTAATCATAAATCAAGAATCATGAAATGAATCATGAATTAAATCATGAAATGAATCATGAATCATGAATTGAATCATAAATCATTAATCATGAATTGAATCATGAATCATGAACTAAATCATGAATCATGAATCATGAATCAAATCATGAATCATGAATCAAATCATGATTCATGCATTGAATCATGAATCATGAATTGAATCATGAAATGAAACATAAATTGAATCATGAATCATGAATTGAATCATAAATCATGAATTGAGTCATGAATCATGTATCATGAATTGAATCATGAATCATGAATTCAATCATGAATTGAATCATGAATCATAAATCATGAAATGAATCATGAAATAAATCATGAAAAGAATCATGAATCATGAATTAAATCATAAATCATTAATCATGAATTGAATCATGAATCATGAACTAAATCATGAATTGAATCATAAATCTTGAATCATGAAACGAATCATAAATCATGAATCAAATCATGAATCAAGAATCATGAATCATGAATCAAATCATGAATCATGAATCATGAATTGAATCATGAATCATGAATTGAATCAAGAATCATGAATCGAATCATGAATTAAATCATGAATCATGAATTGAATCATGAATTGAATCATGAATCATGATTCATTTCATGAATCATGAATCAAATCATGAATCATGAATCATGAATTGAATCATGAATCATTAATTGAATCAAGAATCATGAATCGAATCATGAATCAAAGCATGAATCATGAATTGAATCATGAATTAAATCATGAATCATGATTCATTTCATGAATCATGAATCAAATCATGAATCATGAATTGAATCATGAATCATGAATTGAATCATAAATCATGAATTATGAATCTAATCATGAATCATGAATCATGAATCGAATCATGAATCATGAATTGAAACATGAATTGAATCATGAATTATTAATTGAATCATGAATCATGAATCGAATCATGAATCATGAATTAATTCATGAATTGAATCATGAATCAAGAATCATGAAATGAATCATAAATTAAATCATGAAATGAATCATGAATCATGAATTGAATCATAAATCATTAATCATGGATTGAATCATGAATCATGAACTAAATCATGAATCAAGAATCATGAATAATGAATCAAATCATGAATCATGAATTGAGTCATGAATCATGAATCATGAATTAAATCATGAATCATGAATCATAAATTATGAATTGAATCATGAATCATGAAACAAATCATGAATCATGAATTGAATCATGAATCATGAAATATGAATCTCATCATGAATCATGAATCGAATCATAAATCATGAATTGAATCATGAATCATGAATCGAATTATGATTCAGGAATTAAATCATAAATCATGAATCATGAATCATGAATTGAATCATGAATCATGAATCATGAATCATGAATTGAATCAAGAATCATGAATCGAATCATGAATCAAATCATGAATCATGAATTGAATCATGAATTGAATCATAAATCAAGAATCATGAAATGAATCATGAATTAAATCATGAAATGAATCATGAATCATGAATTGAATCATAAATCATTAATCATGAATTGAATCATGAATCATGAACTAAATCATGAATCATGAATCATGAATCAAATCATGAATCATGAATTGAGTCATGAATCATGAATTATGAATTGAATCATGAATCATGAAACAAATCATGAATCATGAATTGAATCATGAATCGAATCATAAATCATGAATCGAATCACGAATCATGAATCGAATCATGAATCATGACTTGAATAATGAATTGAATCATGAATCATGAATTCAATCATGAATTGAATCATGAATCATAAATCATGAAATGAATCATGATATAAATCATGAAATGAATCATGAATCATGAAATGAATCATGAATCATGAATTAAATCATGAATCTAATCATAAATCATGAATCGAATCACGAATCATGAATCGAATCATGAATCATGAATTGAATTATGAATCATGAATTCAATCATGAATTCAATCATGAATCATAAATCATGAAATGAATCATGATATAAATTATGAAATGAATCATGAATCATGAATTGAATCATAAATCATTAATCATGAATTGAATCATGAATCATGAACTAAATCATGAATTGAATCATGAATCATGAATCATGAATCAAGAATTGAATCATGATTTAAATCATGAATCATTAATTGAATCATGAATCATGAATCGAATCATGAATCATTAATCGAATCATGAATCATGAATTGAATCATGAATTGAATTATGAATCATGAATTGAATCATGAATTGAATCATGAATCATGAATCGAATCATGAATGAGGAATTGAATCATGAATTATGAATCATGAATCATGAATCATGAATCGAATAATGAATCATGAATCATGAATTGAATCATGAATCATGAACTGAATCATGAATTGAATCCTGAATCATGAATAATGAAATTAATCATGAATCATGAATTGAATCATGAATCGAATCATGAATCATGAATCAAATCATGATTCATGCATTGAATCATGAATCATGAATTGAATCATGAAATGAAACATGAATTGAATCATGAATCATGAATTGAATCATAAATCATGAATTGAATCATGAATCATTAATCGAATCATGAATCAAATCATGAATCATGAATTGAATCATGAATTAAATCATGATTCATTTCATGAATCATGAATCAAATCATGAATCATGAATCATGAATTGAATCATGAATCATTAATTGAATCAAGAATCATGAATCGAATCATAAATCAAATCATGAATCATGAATTGAATCATGAATTGAATCATGAATTGAATCATGAATCATGATTCATTTCATGAATCATGAATCAAATCATGAATCATGAATTGAATCATGAATCATGAATTGAATCATGAATCATGAATTATGAATCTAATCATGAATCATGAATCATGAATCGAATCATGAATCATGAATTGAAACATGAATTGAATCATGAATTATTAATTGAATCATGAATCATGAATCGAATCATGAATCGAATCATGAATCATGAATTAATTCATGAATTGAACCATGAATCAAGAATCATGAAATGAATCATGAATTAAATCATGAAATGAATCATGAATCATGAATTGAATCATAAATCATTAATCATGGATTGAATCATGAATCATGAACTAAATCATGAATCAAGAATCATGAATAATGAATCAAATCATGAATCATGAATTGAGTCATGAATCATGAATCATGAATTAAATCATGAAT
This sequence comes from Mixophyes fleayi, assembly GCF_038048845.1. Classification (NCBI taxonomy): domain Eukaryota; kingdom Metazoa; phylum Chordata; class Amphibia; order Anura; family Limnodynastidae; genus Mixophyes; species Mixophyes fleayi. Next base: position 13,931 of record NW_027448174.1, read on the forward strand.
CATGAATCATAAATTATGAATTGAATCATGAATCATGAAACAAATCATGAATTATGAATTGAATCATGAATCATGAAATATGAATCTCATCATGAATCATGAATCATGAATCGAATCATAAATCATGAATCATGAATCATGAATCATGAATCGAATCATGAATCATAAATCAATTGAATCATGAATCATGAACTGAATCATAATTTGAATCATGAATCTTGAATCATGAAATGAATCATGAATCATGAATTGAATCATGAATCGAATCATAAATCAAGAATCGAATCATGAATCATGAATTGAATCATGAATCATGAATTTAATCATGAATCATGAATTGAATCATGAATCGTGAATCATGAGATGAATCATGAATTAATTCATTAAATGAATCATGAATCATGAATTGAATCATAAATCATTAATCATGAATTGAATCATGAATCATGAACTAAATCATGAATCAAGAATCATGAATTGAATCATGAATCATGAATCATGAATTATGAATTGAATCATGAATTATGAATCATGAATCATGAATCATGTATCAAATCATGAATCATGAATTGAATCATGAATTGAATCACATTTATGAATCGAATCATGAATCATGAATCGAATCACATTTATGAATCGAATCATGAATCATGAATCGAATCATGAATCATGAATCATGAATTGAATCATGAATCATGAATGGAATCATGAATCATGAATCGAATCATGAATCATAAATCGAATCATGAATCATGAATTGAATCATGAATTGAATAATGAATCATGAAATGAATCATAATTCATGAATTGAATCATGAATCATGAATCGAATCTCATGAATCATGAATTGAATCATGAATCATGAATCATGAATTGAATCATGAATCATGAAATAAATCATGAATTGAATCATGAATTGAATCATGAATCATAAATTGAATCATGAATCATGAATCATGAATTGAATCATGAATCATGAATTGAATCATGAATCATGAATTGAATCATGAATCATGAATCATGAAATGAATCATGAATCATGAATTGAGTCATGAATCATGAATCGAATCATGAATCATGAATCATGAATTGAATCATGAATCATGAATTGAATCATCAATCATGAAATAAATCATGAATTGAATCATGAATTGAATCATGAATCATGAAATAAATCATGAATCGAATCATGAATCGAATCATGAATCATGAATTGAATCATGGATTGAATCATGAATCATGAATCATGAAATGAATCATGAATTTAATCATGAAATGAATTATGAATCATTAATTGAATCATGAATCATGAATCCTGAATCTTAATTTGTATCATAAATCATGAATCATGGATTGAATCATGAATCATGAACTGAATCATAAATTGAATCATGAATCATGAATCATGAATTGAACCATGAATCATGAATCGAATCATGAATCATGAATCGAATCATGAATTGAATCATGAATCATGAATTGAATCATTAAATGAATCATGAATTGAATCATGAATCATGAATCGAATCATGAATCATGAATCATGAATCATGAATCAAATCATGAATCATGAATCATGAATTGAATCATATATCATGAATTGAATCATGAATTGAATAATGAATCATGAATCATGAAATGAATCATGAATTAAATCATGAAATGAATCATAAATCATGAATTGAATCATAAATCATTAATGATGAATTGAATCATGAATCCTGAACTAAATCATGAATTGAATCATGAATCATGAATCATGAATCGAATCATGAATCATGAATTGAATCATGAATCATGAACTGAATCATGAATTGAATCATGAATCATGAATCATGAAATGAATCATGAATCATGAATTGAATCATGAATCGAATCATGAATCATGAATTGAATCATGAGTCATGCATTGAATCATGAATCATGAATTGAATCATGAAATGAATCATGAATTGAATCATGAATCATGAATCGAATCATAAATCAATTCATGAATCATAAATCATGAAATGAATCATGAATTAAATCATGAAATGAATCATGAATCATGAATTGAATCATGAATCATTAATCATGAATTGAATCATGAATCATGAACTAAATCATGAATTGAATCATGAATCAAGAATCATGAAATGATTCATGAATTAAATCATGAAATGAATCATGAATCATGAATTGAATCATAAATCATTAATCATGGATTGAATCATGAATCATGAACTAAATCATGAATCAAGAATCATAAATTATGAATTGAATCATGAATCATGAAACAAATCATGAATCATGAATTGAATCATGAATCATGAAATATGAATCTCATCATGAATCATGAATCATGAATCGAATCATAAATCATGAATTGAATCATGAATCATGAATCGAATTATGATTCAGGAATTAAATCATAAATCATGAATCATGAATCATGAATCATGAATCGAATCATGAATCAATTGAATCATGAATCATGAACTGAATCATAATTTGAATCATGAATCATGAATCATGAAATGAATCATGAATCATGAATTGAATCATGAATCGAATCATAAATCAAGAATCGAATCATGAATCATGAATTGAATCATGAATCATGAATTGAATCATGAATCGTGAATCATGAGATGAATCATGAATTAATTCAATAAATGAATCATGAATCATGAATTGAATCATAAATCATTAATCATGAATTGAATCATGAATCATGAACTAAATCATGAATCAAGAATCATAAATCATGAATCATGAATCATGAATTAAATCATGAATCATGAATCATGAATTATGAATTGAATCATGAATTATGAATCATGAATCATGAATCATGTATCAAATCATGAATCATGAATTGAATTATGAATTGAATCATGAATCATGAGTCATGAATTATGAATTGAATCATGAATCATGAAACACATCATGAATCATGAATTGAATCATGAATTGAATCACATTTATGAATCGAATCATGAATCATGAATCGAATCATGAATCATGAATGGAATCATGAATCATGAATCAAATCATGAATCATGAATTGAATCATGAATTGAATAATGAATCATGAAATGAATCATAATTCATGAATTGAATCATGAATCATGAATCGAATCATGAATCATGAATCATGAATTGAATCATGAATCATGAAATAAATCATGAATTGAATCATGAATTGAATCATGAATCATGAAATAAATCATGAATTGAATCATGAATTGAATCATGAATCATAAATTGAATCATGAATCATGAATCATGAATTGAATCATGAATCATGAATCATGAATTGAATCATGAATCATGAATTAAATCATGAATCTTGAATCGAATCATGAATCATGAATTAAATCATGAATCTTGAATCGAATCATGAATCATGAATTAAATCATGAATCTTGAATCGAATCATGAATCATGAATCGAATCATGATTCATGAATTGAATCATGGATTGAATCATGAATCATGAATCATGAAATGAATCATGAATTTAATCATGAAATGAATTATAAATCATTAATTGAATCATGAATCATGAATCCTGAATCTTAATTTGAATCATAAATCATGAATCATGAATTGAATCATGAATCATGAACTGAATCATAAATTGAATCATGAATCATGAATCATGAAATGAATCATGAATCATGAATTGAATCATGAATCATGAATCGAATCATGAATCATGAATCGAATCATGAATCATGAATTGAATCATGAATCATGAATTGAATCATTAAATGAATCATGAATTGAATCATGAATCATGAATCAAATCATGAATCATGAATCATGAATTGAATCATATATCATGAATTGAATCATAAATTGAATAATGAATCATGAATCATGAAATGAATCATGAATTAAATCATGAAATGAATCATAAATCATGAATTGAATCATAAACCATTAATGATGAATTGAATCATGAATCCTGAACTAAATCATGAATTGAATCATGAATCATGAATCATGAAACGAATCATGAATCATGAATCAAATCATGAATCAAGAATCATGAATCATGAATCATTAATCGAATCATGAATCATGAATCATGAATTGAATCATGAATCATGAATCATGAATGGAATCATGAATCATGAATCGATTCATGAATCAAGAATCATGAATCATGAATCATGAATCGAATCATGAATCATGAATCATGAATTGAATCATGAATCATGAATCATGAATGGAATCATGAATCATGAATCGAATCATGAATTGAATCATGAACTGAATTATGAATCATGAAATGAATCATGAATCATGAATTGAATCATGAATCATGAATCAAATCATGAATCGAATCATGAATTGAATCATGAACTGAATTATGAATCATGAAATGAATCATGAATCATGAATTGCATCATGAATCATGAATCATGAATCATGAATTGAATCATGAATTGAATCATAATTCATGAATCATGAATCGAATCATGATTCATGAATTGAATCATGAATTGAATCATGAATTGAATCATGAATCAAATCATGAACCATGAATCATGAATTGAATTATTAATCATGAATTGAATCATGAATTGAATCATGAATCATGAATCGAATCATGAATCAGGAATTGAATAATGAATTATGAATCATAAATCATGAATCATGAATCGAATCATGAATCATGAATCATGAATTGAATCATGAATCATGAACTGAATCATGAATTGAATCATGAATCATGAATCATGAAATGAATCATGAATCATGAATTGAATCATGAATCGAATCTTGAATCATGAATTGAATCATGAGTCATGCATTGAATCATGAATCATGAATTGAATCATGAAATGAATCATGAATTGAATCATGAATCATGAATCAAATCATAAATCAATTCATGAATCATAAATCATGAAATGAATCATGAATTAAATCATGAATCATTAATCATGAATTGAATCATGAATCATGAACTAAATCATGAATTGAATCATGAATCATGAATCATGAAATGAATCATGAATCATGAATCAAATCATGAATCAAGAATCATAAATCATGAGCCATGAATCGAATCATGAATCATGAATCATGAATTGAATCATGAATTATGAATTGAATCATGAATCATGAATTATGAATCTAATCATGAATCATGAATCATGAATTGAATCATGAATCATGAATCATGAATCATAAATCATGAATCATGAATCGAATCATGATTCATGAATCATGAATTGAATCATAAATCATGAATCGAATCATGAATCAGGAATTAAATCATGAATCATGAATCATGAATTGAATCATGAATCATGAATCATGAATTGAATCATGAATCATAAATTGAATCATGAATCATGAATTGATGATGCATGAAATGAATCATGAATTGAATCATGAATTATGAATCGAATCATGAATCAATGAATCGAATCATGAATCATGAATTGAATCATGAATCATGAATCATGAAATGAATCATGAATCATGAATTGAATCATGAATCATGAATTGAATCATGAATCATGAATCATGAATTGAATCATGAATCATGAGTCATGAATTATGAATTGAATCATGAATCATGAAAAGAATCATGAATCATGAATTGAATCATGAATTGAATCATGATTTAAGAATCGAATCATGAATCATGAATCGAATCATGAATCATGAATCATGAATCATGAATCGAATCATGAATCATGAATCATGAATTGAATCATGAATCATGAATTATGAATGGAAACATTAATCATGAATGGAATCATGAATCATGAATCGAATCATGAATCATGAATTGAATCATGAATTGAATAATGAATCATGAAATGAATCATGAATCATGAATCGAATCATGAATCATGAATCGAATCATGAATCATGAATTGAATTATGAATCATGAATCGAATCATGAATCGAATCATGAATCATGAATTGAATCATGAATTGAATCATGAATCATGAATCATGAAATGAATCATGAATCATGAATCGAATCATGAATCATGAATTGAATCATGAATTATGAATTGAATCATGAATCATGAATTATGAATCTAATCATGAATCATGAATTAAATCATGAATCATGAATCATAAATTATGAATTGAATCATGAATCATGAAACAAATCATGAATCATGAATTGAATCATGAATCATGAAATATGAATCTCATCATGAATCATGAATCATGAATCGAATCATAAATCATGAATTGAATCATGAATCATGAATCGAATTATGATTCAGGAATTAAATCATAAATCATGAATCATGAATCATGAATCATGAATCGAATCATGAATCAATTGAATCATGAATCATGAACTGAATCATAATTTGAATCATGAATCATGAATCATGAAATGAATCATGAATCATGAATTGAATCATGAATCGAATCATAAATCAAGAATCGAATCATGAATCATGAATTGAATCATGAATCATGAATTGAATCATGAATCGTGAATCATGAGATGAATCATGAATTAATTCAATAAATGAATCATGAATCATGAATTGAATCATAAATCATTAATCATGAATTGAATCATGAATCATGAACTAAATCATGAATCAAGAATCATAAATCATGAATCATGAATCATGAATTAAATCATGAATCATGAATCATGAATTATGAATTGAATCATGAATTATGAATCATGAATCATGAATCATGTATCAAATCATGAATCATGAATTGAATCATGAATTGAATCATGAATCATGAGTCATGAATTATGAATTGAATCATGAATCATGAAACACATCATGAATCATGAATTGAATCATGAATTGAATCACATTTATGAATCGAATCATGAATCATGAATCGAATCATGAATCATGATTTGAATCATGAATCATGAATCATGAATGGAATCATGAATCATGAATCAAATCATGAATCATGAATTGAATCATGAATTGAATAATGAATCATGAAATGAATCATAATTCATGAATTGAATCATGAATCATGAATCGAATCATGAATCATGAATCATGAATTGAATCATGAATCATGAAATAAATCATGAATTGAATCATGAATTGAATCATGAATCATGAAATAAATCATGAATTGAATCATGAATTGAATCATGAATCATAAATTGAATCATGAATCATGAATCATGAATTGAATCATGAATCATGAATTGAATCATGAATCATGAATTAAATCATGAATCTTGAATCGAATCATGAATCATGAATTAAATCATGAATCTTGAATCGAATCATGAATCATGAATTAAATCATGAATCTTGAATCGAATCATGAATCATGAATCGAATCATGAATCATGAATTGAATCATGGATTGAATCATGAATCATGAATCATGAAATGAATCATGAATTTAATCATGAAATGAATTATGAATCATTAATTGAATCATGAATCATGAATCCTGAATCTTAATTTGAATCATAAATCATGAATCATGAATTGAATCATGAATCATGAACTGAATCATAAATTGAATCATGAATCATGAATCATGAAATGAATCATGAATCATGAATTGAATCATGAATCATGAATCGAATCATGAATCATGAATCGAATCATGAATCATGAATTGAATCATGAATCATGAATTGAATCATTAAATGAATCATGAATTGAATCATGAATCATGAATCAAATCATGAATCATGAATCATGAATTGAATCATATATCATGAATTGAATCATAAATTTAATAATGAATCATGAATCATGAAATGAATCATGAATTAAATCATGAAATGAATCATAAATCATGAATTGAATCATAAACCATTAATGATGAATTGAATCATGAATCCTGAACTAAATCATGAATTGAATCATGAATCATGAATCATGAAACGAATCATGAATCATGAATCAAATCATGAATCAAGAATCATGAATCATGAATCATTAATCGAATCATGAATCATGAATCATGAATTGAATCATGAATCATGAATCATGAATGGAATCATGAATCATGAATCGATTCATGAATCAAGAATCATGAATCATGAATCATGAATCGAATCATGAATCATGAATCATGAATTGAATCATGAATCATGAATCATGAATGGAATCATGAATCATGAATCGAATCATGAATTGAATCATGAACTTAATTATGAATCATGAAATGAATCATGAATCATGAATTGAATCATGAATCATGAATCAAATCATGAATCGAATCATGAATTGAATCATGAACTGAATTATGAATCATGAAATGAATCATGAATCATGAATTGCATCATGAATCATGAATCATGAATCATGAATTGAATCATGAATTGAATCATAATTCATGAATCATGAATCGAATCATGATTCATGAATTGAATCATGAATTGAATCATGAATTGAATCATGAATCGAATCATGAACCATGAATCATGAATTGAATTATTAATCATGAATTGAATCATGAATTGAATCATGAATCATGAATCGAATCATGAATCAGGAATTGAATAATGAATTATGAATCATAAATCATGAATCATGAATCGAATCATGAATCATGAATCATGAATTGAATCATGAATCATGAACTGAATCATGAATCATGAATCATGAATCATGAATCATGAAATGAATCATGAATCATGAATTGAATCATGAATCGAATCTTGAATCATGAATTGAATCATGAGTCATGCATTGAATCATGAATCATGAATTGAATCATGAAATGAATCATGAATTGAATCATGAATCATGAATCAAATCATAAATCAATTCATGAATCATAAATCATGAAATGAATCATGAATTAAATCATGAATCATTAATCATGAATTGAATCATGAATCATGAACTAAATCATGAATTGAATCATGAATCATGAATCATGAAACGAATCATGAATCATGAATCAAATCATGAATCAAGAATCATAAATCATGAGCCATGAATCGAATCATGAATCATGAATCATGAATTGAATCATGAATTATGAATTGAATCATGAATCATGAATTATGAATCTAATCATGAATCATGAATCATGAATTGAATCATGAATCATGAATCATGAATCATAAATCATGAATCATGAATCGAATCATGATTCATGAATCATGAATTGAATCATAAATCATGAATCGAATCATGAATCAGGAATTAAATCATGAATCATGAATCATGAATCATGAATTGAATCATGAATCATGAATCATGAATTGAATCATGAATCATAAATTGAATCATGAATCATGAATTGATGATGCATGAAATGAATCATGAATTGAATCATGAATTATGAATCGAATCATGAATCATGAATCGAATCATGAATCATGAATTGAATCATAATCATGAATCATGAATCATGAAATGAATCATGAATCATGAATTGAATCATGAATCATGAATTGAATCATGAATCATGAATCATGAATTGAATCATGAATCATGAGTCATGAATTATGAATTGAATCATGAATCATGAAAAGAATCATGAATCATGAATTGAATCATGAATTGAATCATGATTTAAGAATCGAATCATGAATCATGAATCGAATCATGAATCATGAATCATGAATCATGAATCGAATCATGAATCATGAATCATGAATTGAATCATGAATCATGAATTATGAATGGAAACATTAATCATGAATGGAATCATGAATCATGAATCGAATCATGAATTATGAATTGAATCATGAATTGAATAATGAATTATGAAATGAATCATGAATCATGAATCGAATCATGAATCATGAATCGAATCATGAATCATGAATTGAATTATGAATCATGAATCGAATCATGAATCGAATCATGAATCATGAATTGAATCATGAATTGAATCATGAATCATGAATCATGAAATGAATCATGAATCATGAATCGAATCATGAATCATGAATTGAATCATGAATTATGAATTGAATCATGAATCATGAATTATGAATCTAATCATGAATCATGAATCATGAATTGAATCATGAATCGTGAATCATGAATTAAATCATGAATCATAAATTGAATCATGAATTGAATCATGAATCATGAACTAAATCAAGAATCAAGATTCATGAATCATGAATTTAAATCATGAATCATGAATCATGAATTGAATCATGAATCATGAATCATGACTTGAATCATGAATCATGAATCATGAATTGAATCATGAATCATGAATCATGAATTGAATCATGAATTGAATCATAATTTATGAATCGAATCATAAATCATGAATCGAATCATGAATCATGAATTGAATCATGAATAATGAATTATGAATGGAATCATGAATCATGAATGGATTCATGAATCATGAATGGAATCATGAATCATGAATTGAATCATGCATTGAATCATGAATCATGAATTGAATCATGAATTGAATCATGAATTGAATCATGAATCATGAAACGAATCATAAATCATGAATCAAATCATGAATCAAGAATCATGAATCATGAATCAAATCATGAATCATGAATCATGAATTGAATCATGAATCATGAATCATGAATCATGAATTGAATCAAGAATCATGAATCGAATCATGAATCAAATCATGAATCATGAATTGAATCATGAATCAAGAATCATGAAATGAATCATGAATTAAATCATGAAATGAATCATGAATCATGAATTGAATCATAAATCATTAATCATGAATTGAATCATGAATCATGAACTAAATCATGAATCAAGAATCATGAATCATGAATCAAATCATGAATCATGAATTGAGTCATGAATCATGAATCATGAATTGAATCATGAATCATGAATCATAAATTATGAATTGAATCATGAATCATGAAACAAATCATGAATCATGAATTGAATCATGAATCGAATCATAAATCATGAATCGAATCACGAATCATGAATCGAATCATGAATCATGAATATGAATCATGAATCGAATCATGAATCGAATCATGAATCATGAATTGAATCATGAATTGAATCATGAATCATGAATCATGAAATGAATCATGAATCATGAATCGAATCATGAATTATGAATTGAATCATGAATCATGAATTATGAATCTAATCATGAATCATGAATCATGAATGAATCATGAATCGTGAATCATGAATTAATCATGAATCATAAATTGAATCATGAATTGAATCATGAATCATGAACTAAATCAAGAATCAAGATTCATGAATCATGAATTTAAATCATGAATCATGAATCATGAATCATGAATTGAATCATGAATCATGAATCATGACTGAATCATGAATCATGAATCATGAATTGAATCATGAATCATGAATTATGAATTGAATTATGAATCATGAACGAATCATGAATCATGAATTGAATCATGAATTGAATCATAATTTATGAATCGAATCATAAATCATGAATCGAATCATGAATCATGAATTGAATCATGAATAATGAATTATGAATGGAATCATGAATCATGAATGGATTCATGAATCATGAATGGAATCATGAATCATGAATTGAATCATGCATTGAATCATGAATCATGAATTCAATCATGAATTGAATCATGATTGAATCATGAATCATGAAACGAATCATAAATCATGAATCAAATCATGAATCAAGAATCATGAATCATGAATCAAATCATGAATCATGAATCATGAATTGAATCATGAATCATGAATCATGAATCATGAATTGAATCAAGAATCATGAATCGAATCATGAATCAAATCATGAATCATGAATTGAATCATGAATTGAATCATGAATCAAGAATCATGAAATGAATCATGAATTAAATCATGAAATGAATCATGAATCATGAATTGAATCATAAATCATTAATCATGAATTGAATCATGAATCATGAACTAAATCATGGATCAAGAATCATGAATCATGAATCAAATCATGAATCATGAATTGAGTCATGAATCATGAATCATGAATTGAATCATGAATCATGAATCATAAATTATGAATTGAATCATGAATCATGAAACAAATCATGAATCATGAATTGAATCATGAATCGAATCATAAATCATGAATCGAATCACGAATCATGAATCGAATCATGAATCATGAATTGAATAATGAATTTGAATCATGAATCATGAATCGAATCATGAATCATGAATTGAATAATGAATTGAATCATGAATCATGAATTCAATCATGAATTAAATCATGATCATAAATCATGAAATGAATCATGATATAAATCATGAAATGAATCATGAATCATGAAATGAATCATGAATCATGAATTAAATCATGAATCTAATCATAAATCATGAATCGAATCACGAATCATGAATCGAATCATGAATCGAATCATGAATCATGAATTGAATCATGAATCATGAATTCAATCATGAATTCAATCATGAATCATAAATCATGAAATGAATCATGATATAAATTATTGAAATGAATCATGAATCATGAATTGAATCATAAATCATTAATCATGATTGAATCATGAATCATGAACTAAATCATGAATTGAATCATGAATCATGAATCATGAATTGATCATGATTTAAATCATGAATCATTAATTGAATCATGAATCATGAATCGAATCATGAATCATTAATCGAATCATGAATCCATGAATTGAATCATGAATTGAATTATGAATCATGAATTGAATCATGAATTGAATCATGAATCATGAATCGAATCATGAATCAGGAATTGAATCATGAATTATGAATCATGAATCATGAATCATGAATCAAATAATGAATCAATGAATCATGAATTGAATCATGAATCATGAACTGAATCATGAATTGAATCCTGAATCATGAATAATGAAATTAATCATGAATCATGAATTGAATCATGAATCGAATCATGAATCATGAATCAAATCATGATTCATGCATTGAATCATGAATCATGAATTGAATCATGAAAATGAAACATGAATTGATCATGAATCATGAATTGAATCATAAATCATGAATTGAGTCATGATCATGTATCATGAATTGAATCATGAATCATGAATTCAATCATGAATTGAATCATGAATCATAAATCATGAAATGAATCATGAAATAAATCATGAAAAGAATCATGAATCATGAATTGAATCATAAATCATTAATCATGAATTGAATCATGAATCATGAACTAAATCATGAATTGAATCATAAATCTTGAATCATGAAACGAATCATAAATCATGAATCAAATCATGAATCAAGAATCATGAATCATGAATCAAATCATGAATCATGAATTGAATCATGAATCATGAATTGAATCATGAATCATGAATTGAATCAAGAATCATGAATCGAATCATGAATCAAATCATGAATCATGAATTGAATCATGAATTGAATCATGATTCATTTCATGAATCATGAATCAAATCATGAATCATGAATCATGAATTGAATCATGAATCATTAATTGAATCAAGAATCATGAATCGAATCATGAATCAAATCATGAATCATGAATTGAATCATGAAATTGAATCATGAATTGAATCATGAATCATGATTCATTTCATGAATCATGAATCAAATCATGAATCATGAATTGAATCATGAATCATGAATTATGAATCTAATCATGAATCATGAATCATGAATCGAATCATGAATCATGAATTGAAACATGAATTGAATCATGAATTATTAATTGAATCATGAATCATGAATCGAATCATGAATCGAATCATGAATCATGAATTAATTCATGAATTGAATCATGAATCAAGAATCATGAAATGAATCATGAATTAAATCATGAAATGAATCATGAATCATGAATTGAATCATAAATCATTAATCATGGATTGATCATGAATCATGAACTAAATCATGAATCAAGAATCATGAATAATGAATCAAATCATGAATCATGAATTGAGTCATGAATCATGAATCATGAATTAAATCATGAATCATGAATCATAAATTATGATATTGAATCATGAATCATGAAACAAATCATGAATCATGAATTGAATCATGAATCATGAAATATGAATCTCATCATGAATCAGAATCATGAATCGAATCATAAATCATGAATCATGAATCATGAATCATGAATCGAATCATGAATCATGAATCATGAATCAATTGAATCATGAATCATGAACTGAATCATAATTTGAATCATGAATCATGAATCATGAAATGAATCATGAATCATGAATTGAATCATGAATCGAATCATAAATCAAGAATCGAATCATGAATCATGAATTGAATCATGAATCATGAATTTAATCATGAATCATGAATTGAATCATGAATCGTGAATCATGAGATGAATCATGAATTAATTCATTAAATGAATCATGAATCATGAATTGAATCATAAATCATTAATCATGAATTGAATCATGAATCATGAACTAAATCATGAATCAAGAATCATGAATTGAATCATGAATCATGAATCATGAATTATGAATTGAATCATGAATTATGAATCATGAATCATGAATCATGTATCAAATCATGAATCATGAATTGAATCATGAATTGAATCACATTTATGAATCGAATCATGATTCATGAATCGAATCACATTTATGAATCGAATCATGAATCATGAATCGAATCATGAATCATGAATCATGAATTGAATCATGAATCATGAATGGAATCATGAATCATGAATCGAATCATGAATCATAAATCGAATCATGAATCATGAATTGAATCATGAATTGAATAATGAATCATGAAATGAATCATAATTCATGAATTGAATCATGAATCATGAATCGAATCATGAATCATGAATTGAATCATGAATCATGAATCATGAATTGAATCATGAATCATGAAATAAATCATGAATTGAATCATGAATTGAATCATGAATCATAAATTGAATCATGAATCATGAATCATGAATTGAATCATGAATCATGAATCATGAATTGAATCATGAATCATGAATTGAATCATGAATCATGAATCATGAAATGAATCATGAATCATGAATTGAATCATGAATCATGAATCGAATCATGAATCATGAATCATGAATTGAATCATGAATCATGAATTGAATCATCAATCATGAAATAAATCATGAATTGAATCATGAATTGAATCATGAAATAAATCATGAATCGAATCATGAATCGAATCATGAATCATGAATTGAATCATGGATTGAATCATGAATCATGAATCATGAAATGAATCATGAATTTAATCATGAAATGAATTATGAATCATTAATTGAATCATGAATCATGAAATCCTGAATCTTAATTTGTATCATAAATCATGAATCATGGATTGAATCATGAATCATGAACTGAATCATAAATTGAATCATGAATCATGAATCATGAATTGAATCATGAATCATGAATCGAATCATGAATCATGAATCGAATCATGAATTGAATCATGAATCATGAATGGAATCATTAAATTAATCATGAATTGAATCATGAATCATGAATCGAATCATGAATCATGAATCATGAATCAAAATCAAATCATGAATCATGAATCATGAATTGAATCATATATCATGAATTGAATCATGAATTGAATAATGAATCATGAATCATGAAATGAATCATGAATTAAATCATGAAATGAATCATAAATCATGAATTGAATCATAAATCATTAATGATGAATTGAATCATGAATCCTGAACTAAATCATGAATTGAATCATGAATCATGAATCATGAATCGAATCATGAATCATGAATCATGAATTGAATCATGAATCATGAACTGAATCATGAATTGAATCATGAATCATGAAATGAATCATGAATCATGAATTGAATCATGAATCGAATCATGAATCATGAATTGAATCATGAGTCATGCATTGAATCATGAATCATGAATTGAATCATGAATCATGAATCGAATCATAAATCAATTCATGAATCATAAATCATGAAATGAATCATGAATTAAATCATGAAATGAATCATGAATCATGAATTGAATCATGAATCATTAATCATGAATTGAATCATGAATCATGAACTAAATCATGAATTGAATCATGAATCAAGAATCATGAAATGATTCATGAATTAAATCATGAAATGAATCATGAATCATGAATTGAATCATAAATCATTAATCATGGATTGAATCATGAATCATGAACTAAATCATGAATCAAGAATCATGAATAATGAATCAAATCATGAATCATGAATTGAGTCATGAAACATGAATCATGAATTAAATCATGAATCATGAATCATAAATTATGAATTGAATCATGAATCATGAAACAAATCATGAATCATGAATTGAATCATGAATCATGAAATATGAATCTCATCATGAATCATGAATCATGAATCGAATCATAAATCATGAATTGAATCATGAATCATGAATCGAATTATGATTCAGGAATTAAATCATAAATCATGAATCATGAATCATGAATCATGAATCGAATCATGAATCAATTGAATCATGAATCATGAACTGAATCATAATTTGAATCATGAATCATGAATCATGAAATGAATCATGAATCATGAATTGAATCATGAATCGAATCATAAATCAAGAATCGAATCATGAATCATGAATTGAATCATGAATCATGAATTGAATCATGAATCGTGAATCATGAGATGAATCATGAATTAATTCAATAAATGAATCATGAATCATGAATTGAATCATAAATCATTAATCATGAATTGAATCATGAATCATGAACTAAATCATGAATCAAGAATCATAAATCATGAATCATGAATCATGAATTAAATCATGAATCATGAATCATGAATTATGAATTGAATCATGAATTATGAATCATGAATCATGAATCATGTATCAAATCATGAATCATGAATTGAATCATGAATTGAATCATGAATCATGAGTCATGAATTATGAATTGAATCATGAATCATGAAACACATCATGAATCATGAATTGAATCATGAAATGAATCACATTTATGAATCGAATCATGAATCATGAATCGAATCATGAATCATGAATCATGAATCGAATCATGAATCATGAATCATGAATTGAATCATGAATCATGAAATAAATCATGAATTGAATCATGAATTGAATCATGAATCATGAAATAAATCATGAATTGAATCATGAATTGAATCATGAATCATAAATTGAATCATGAATCATGAATCATGAATTGAATCATGAATCATGAATCATGAATTGAATCATGAATCATGAATTAAATCATGAATCTTGAATCGAATCATGAATCATGAATTAAATCATGAATCTTGAATCGAATCATGAATCATGAATTAAATCATGAATCTTGAATCGAATCATGAATCATGAATCGAATCATGAATCATGAATTGAATCATGGATTGAATCATGAATCATGAATCATGAAATGAATCATGAATTTAATCATGAAATGAATTATGAATCATTAATTGAATCATGAATCATGAATCCTGAATCTTAATTTGAATCATAAATCATGAATCATGAATTGAATCATGAATCATGAACTGAATCATAAATTGAATCATGAATCATGAAATGAATCATGAATCATGAATTGAATCATGAATCATGAATCGAATCATGAATCATGAATCGAATCATGAATCATGAATTGAATCATGAATCATGAATTGAATCATTAAATGAATCATGAATTGAATCATGAATCATGAATCAAATCATGAATCATGAATCATGAATTGAATCATATATCATGAATTGAATCATAAATTGAATAATGAATCATGAAATGAATCATGAATTAAATCATGAAATGAATCATAAATCATGAATTGAATCATAAACCATTAATGATGAATTGAATCATGAATCATAAATAATGAATCAAATCATGAATCATGAATTGAGTCATGAATCATGAATCATGAATTAAATCATGAATCATGAATCATAAATTATGAATTGAATCATGAATCATGAAACAAATCATGAATCATGAATTGAATCATGAATCATGAAATATGAATCTCATCATGAATCATGAATCATGAATCGAATCATAAATCATGAATTGAATCATGAATCATGAATCGAATTATGATTCAGGAATTAAATCATAAATCATGAATCATGAATCATGAATCATGAATCGAATCATGAATCAATTGAATCATGAATCATGAACTGAATCATAATTTGAATCATGAATCATGAATCATGAAATGAATCATGAATCATGAATTGAATCATGAATCGAATCATAAATCAAGAATCGAATCATGAATCATGAATTGAATCATGAATCATGAATTGAATCATGAATCGTGAATCATGAGATGAATCATGAATTAATTCAATAAATGAATCATGAATCATGAATTGAATCATAAATCATTAATCATGAATTGAATCATGAATCATGAACTAAATCATGAATCAAGAATCATAAATCATGAATCATGAATCATGAATTAAATCATGAATCATGAATCATGAATTATGAATTGAATCATGAATTATGAATCATGAATCATGAATCATGTATCAAATCATGAATCATGAATTGAATCATGAATTGAATCATGAATCATGAGTCATGAATTATGAATTGAATCATGAATCATGAAACACATCATGAATCATGAATTGAATCATGAATTGAATCACATTTATGAATCGAATCATGAATCATGAATCGAATCATGAATCATGAATCATGAATCGAATCATGAATCATGAATTGAATCATGAATCATGAAATAAATCATGAATTGAATCATGAATTGAATCATGAATCATGAAATAAATCATGAATTGAATCATGAATTGAATCATGAATCATAAATTGAATCATGAATCATGAATCATGAATTGAATCATGAATCATGAATCATGAATTGAATCATGAATCATGAATTAAATCATGAATCTTGAATCGAATCATGAATCATGAATTAAATCATGAATCTTGAATCGAATCATGAATCATGAATTAAATCATGAATCTTGAATCGAATCATGAATCATGAATCGAATCATGAATCATGAATCGAATCATGAATCATGAATTGAATCATGGATTGAATCATGAATCATGAATCATGAAATGAATCATGAATTTAATCATGAAATGAATTATGAATCATTAATTGAATCATGAATCATGAATCCTGAATCTTAATTTGAATCATAAATCATGAATCATGAATTGAATCATGAATCATGAACTGAATCATGAATTGAATCATGAATCATGAATCGAATCATGAATCATGAATCGAATCATGAATCATGAATTGAATCATGAATCATGAATTGAATCATTAAATGAATCATGAATTGAATCATGAATCATGAATCAAATCATGAATCATGAATCATGAATTGAATCATATATCATGAATTGAATCATAAATTGAATAATGAATCATGAAATGAATCATGAATTAAATCATGAAATGAATCATAAATCATGAATTGAATCATAAACCATTAATGATGAATTGAATCATGAATCCTGAACTAAATCATGAATTGAATCATGAATCATGAATCATGAAACGAATCATGAATCATGAATCAAATCATGAATCAAGAATCATAAATCATGAATCATGAATCGAATCTGAATCATGAATCATGAATGAATCATGAATCATGAATCATGAATGGAATCATGAATCATGAATCGATTCATGAATCAAGAATCATGAATCATGAATCATGAATCGAATCATGAATCATGAATCATGAATTGAATCATGAATCATGAATCATGAATGGAATCATGAATCATGAATCGAATCATGAATTGAATCATGAACTGAATTATGAATCATGAAATGAATCATGAATCATGAATTGAATCATGAATCATGAATCAATCATGAATCGAATCATGAATTGAATCATGAACTGAATTATGAATCATGAAAATGAATCATGAATCATGAATTGCATCATGAATCATGAATCATGAATTGAATCATGAATTGAATCATAATTCATGAATCATGAATCGAATCATGATTCATGAATTGAATCATGAATTGAATCATGAATTGAATCATGAATCGAATCAATGAACCATGAATCATGAATTGAATTATTAATCATGAATTGAATCATGAATTGAATCATGAATCATGAATCGAATCATGAATCAGGAATTGAATAATGAATTATGAATCATAAATCATGAATCATGAATCGAATCATGAATCATGAATCGATTCATGAATCATGAATTGAATCATGAATCATGATTGAATCATTAAATGAATCATGAATTGAATCATGAATCATGATCAAATCATGAATCATGAATCATGAATTGAATCATATATCATGAATTGAATCATAAATTGAATAATGAATCATGAAATGAATCATGAATTAAATCATGAAATGAATCATAAATCATGAATTGAATCATAAACCATTAATGATGAATTGAATCATGAATCCTAGAACTAAATCATGAATTGAATCAAGAATCATGAATCATGAATCATGAATCGAATCATGAATCATGAATCATGAATTGAATCATGAATCATGAATCATGAATGGAATCATGAATCATGAATCGATTCATGAATCAAGAATCATGAATCATGAATCATGAATCGAATCATGAATCATGAATCATGAATTGAATCATGAATCATGAATCATGAATGGAATCATGAATCATGAATCGAATCATGAATTGAATCATGAACTGAATTATGAATCATGAAATGAATCATGAATCATGAATTGAATCATGAATCATGAATCAAATCATGAATCGAATCATGAATTGAATCATGAACTGAATTATGAATCATGAAACGAATCATGAATCATGAATCAAATCATGAATCAAGAATCATGAATCATGAATCATGAATCGAATCATGAATCATGAATCATGAATTGAATCATGAATCATGAATCATGAATGGAATCATGAATCATGAATCGATTCATGAATCAAGAATCATGAATCATGAATCATGAATCGAATCATGAATCATGAATCATGAATTGAATCATGAATCAGTGAATCATGAATGGAATCATGAATCATGAATCGAATCATGAATTGAATAATGAACTGAATTATGAATCATGAAATGAATCATGAAATCATGAATTGAATCATGAATCATGAATCAAATCATGAATCGAATCATGAATTGAATCATGACTGAATTATGAATCATGAAATGAATCATGAATCATGAATTGCATCATGAATCATGAATCACTAATTGAATCATGAATTGAATCATAATTCATGAATCAAGAATCGAATCATGATTCATGAATTGAATCATGAATTGAATCATGAATTGAATCATGAATCGAATCATGAACCATGAATCATGAATTGAATTATTAATCATGAATTGAATCATGAATTGAATCATGAATCAATGAATCGAATCATGAATCAGGAATTGAATAATGAATTATGAATCATAAATCATGAATCATGAATCGAATCATGAATCATGAATCGAATCATGAATCATGAATTGAATCATGAATCATGAATTGAATCATTAAATGAATCATGAATTGAATCATGAATCATGAATCAAATCATGAATCATGAATCATGAATTGAATCATATATCATGAATTTGAATCATAAATTGAAATAATGAATCATGAAATGAATCATGAATTAAATCATGAAATGAATCATAAATCATGAATTGAATCATAAACCATTAATGATGAATTGAATCATGAATCCTGAACTAAATCATGAATTGAATCAAGAATCATGAATCATTGAATCATGAATCGAATCATGAATCATGAATCATGAATTGAATCATGAAATCATGAATCATGAATGGAATCATGAATCATGGAATCGATTCATGAATCAAGAATCATGAATCATGAATCATGAATCGAATCATGAATCATGAAGTCATGAATTGAATCATTGAATCATGAATCATGAATGGAATCATGAATCATGAATCGAATCATGAATTGAATCATGAACTGAATTATGAATCATGAAATGAATCATGAATCATGAATTGAATCATGAATCATGAATCAAATCATGAATCGAATCATGAATTGAATCATGAACTGAATTATGAATCATGAAATGAATCATGAATCATGAATTGCATCATGAATCATGAATCATGAATCATGAATTGAATCATGAATTGAATCATAATTCATGAATCATGAATCGAATCATGATTCATGAATTGAATCATGAATTGAATCATGAATTGAATCATGAATCGAATCATGAACCATGAATCATGAATTGAATTATTAATCATGAATTGAATCATGAATTGAATCATGAATCATGAATCGAATCATGAATCAGGAATTGAATAATGAATTATGAATCATAAATCATGAATCATGAATCGAATCATGAATCATGATTGAATCATGAATCATGAACTGAATCATGAATTGAATCATGAATCATGAATCATGAAATGAATCATGAATCATGAAATGAATCATGAATCATGAATTGAATCATGAATCGAATCTTGAATCATGAATTGAATCATGAGTCATGCATTGAATCATGAATCATGAATTGAATCATGAAATGAATCATGAATTGAATCATGAATCATGAATCAAATCATAAATCAATTCATGAATCATAAATCATGAATGAATCATGAATTAAATCATGAATCATTAATCATGAATTGAATCATGAATCATGAACTAAATCATGAATTGAATCATGAATCATGAATCATGAAACGAATCATGAATCATGAATCAAATCATGAATCAAGAATCATAAATCATGAGCCATGAATCGAATCATGAATCATGAATCATGAATTGAATCATGAATCATGAATGGAATCATGAATCATGAATCGAATCATGAATCATGAATTGAATCATGAATCATGAATCATGAATCATGAATGAATCATGAATTGAATCATGAATCATGAATCATGAATTGAATTATGAATCATGATTTAAATCATGAATCATTAATTGAATCATGAATCATGAATTGAATCATGAATCATGAATCGAATCATGAATTGAATCATAAATCATGAATCATGAATCATTAATTGAATCATGAATCATGAATCGAATCATGAATCATGAATCGAATCATGAATTGAATCATGAATTATGAATCATGAAATGAATCATGAATTCATTAATCGAATCATGAATCATGAATTGAATCACTGAATTGACTCATGAATCATGAATCCTGAATCTTAATTTGAATCATAAATCATGAATCATGAATTGAATCATGAATCATGAACTGAATCATAAATTGAATCATGAATCATGAATCATGAAATGAATCATGAATCATGAATTGAATCATGAATCATGAATCATGAATTGAATCATGAATCATGAATCATGAAAATGAATCATGAATCGAATCATGAATCATGAATTGAATCATGAATCATGAATTGAATCATTAAATGAATCATGAATCATGAATCATGAATCATGAATAGAATCATGAATCATGAATCATGAATCATGAATCATGAATCATGAATCATGAATCAAATCATGAATCATGAATCATGAATTGAATCATGAATCATGAATTGAATCATGATTGAATAATGAATCATGAATCATGAATTAAATCATGAAATGAATCATGAATCATGAATTGAATCTAAATCATTAAATGATGAATTGAATAGAATCCTGAACTAAATCATGATTGAATCATGAATCATGAATCATGAAACGATAATGAATCATGAATCAAATCATGAATCAAGAATCATGAATCATGAATCATGAATCGAATCATGAATCATGAATCGAATCATGAATCATGAATCATGAATTGAATCATGAATCATGAATGGAATCATGAATCATGAATCGAATCATGAATTAAATCATGAATTGAATTATGAATCATGAAATGAATCATGAATCATGAATTGAATCATGAATCATGAATCGAATCATGAATAATGAATCATGAATTGAATCATGAATCATGAATTGAATCATGAATCAATGAATCATGAATTAAATCATGAATCAAATCATGAATCATGAATCATGAATTGAATCATGAATCATGGAATTGAATCATGACATGAATCATGCATCGTGAATCATGAATTGAATCATGAATCATAAATTAAATCATGAATTGAATCATGAATCATGAACTAAATCATGAATCAAGATTCATGAATCAGGAATTTAAATCATGAATCATGACTTGAATCATGAATCATGAATTGAATCATGAATTATGAATCATGAATTGAATCATGAATCATGAATCGAATCATGAATCATGAATCGAATCATGAATCATGAATTGAATCATGAATTGAATAATGAATCATGAAATGAATCATAAATCATGAATCGAATCATGAATCATGAATTGAATCATGAATCATGAATTGAATCATGAATCATGAATTGAATCATGAATCATGAATCGAATCATGAATCGAATCATGAATCATGAATTGAATCATGAATTGAATCATGAATCCTGAATCAAATCATGAATCATGAATCATGAATTGAATCATGAATAATGAATTGAATCATGAATCATGAAACAAATCATGAATCATGAATTGAATCATGAATTGAAACATGATTTATGAATCGAATCATGAATCATGAATCGAATCATGAATCATGAATTGAATCATGAATCATAAATCATAAATGGAATCATGAATCATGAATCGAATCATGAATCAAGAATCGAATAATGAATCATGAATTGAATCATGAATTGAATAATGAATCATGAAATGAATCATGAATCATGAATCGAATCATGAATCATGAATTGAATCATGAATCATGAATTAAATCATGAATCATGAATCGAATCATGAATCGAATCATGAATCATGAATTGAATCATGAATTGAATCATGAATCATGAATCAAATCATGAATCATGAATCATTAATTGAATCATGAATCATGAATAATGAATTAAATCATGAATCATGAAACGAATCATAAATCATGAATTGAATCATGAATTGAATCATGATTTATGAATCGAATCATGAATCATGAATCGAATCATGAATCATGAATCATGAATTGAATCATGAATCATAAATCATAAATGGAATCATGAATCATGAATCGAATCATGAATCAAGAATCGAATAATGAATCATGAATTGAATCATGAATTGAATAATGAATCATGAAATGAATCATGAATCATGAATTGAATCATGAATCATGAATTGAATCATGAATCATGAATCGAATCATGAATTGAATCATGAATCATGAACTAAATCATGAATCAAGATTCATGAATCATGAATTTAAATCATGAATCATGAATTGAATCATGAATCATGAATCATGAATTGAATCATGAATTATGAATCATGAATTGAATCATGAATCATGAATCGAATCATGAATCATGAATCGAATCATGAATCATGAATTGAATCATGAATCATGAATCATGAATCATGAATTGAATCATGAATTTAATCATGAATCATGAATCATGAATTGAATTATGAATCATGATTTAAATCATGAATCATTAATTGAATCATGAATCATGAATCGAATCATGAATCATGAATCGAATCATGAATTGAATCATAAATCATGAATCATGAATCATTAATTGAATCATGAATCATGAATCGAATCATGAATCATGAATTGAATCATGAATTGAATCATGAATTATGAATCATGAAATGAATCATGAATCATTAATCGAATCATGAATCATGAATTGAATCATGAATTGAATCATGAATCATGAATCCTGAATCTTAATTTGAATCATAAATCATGAATCATGAATTGAATCATGAATCATGAACTGAATCATAAATTGAATCATGAATCATGAATCATGAAATGAATCATGAATCATGAATTGAATCATGAATCATGAATCATGAATTGAATCATGAATCATGAATCATGAAATGAATCATGAATCGAATCATGAATCATGAATTGAATCATGAATCATGAATTGAATCATTAAATGAATCATGAATCATGAATCATGAATCATGAATAGAATCATGAATCATGAATCATGAATCATGAATCATGAATCAAATCATGAATCATGAATCATGAATTGAATCATGAATCATGAATTGAATCATGAATCATGAATTGAATCATGAATTGAATAATGAATCATGAATCATGAATTAAATCATGAAATGAATCATGAATCATGAATTAAATCATAAATCATTAATGATGAATTGAATCATGAATCCTGAACTAAATCATGAATTGAATCATGAATCATGAATCATGAAACGAATAATGAATCATGAATCAAATCATGAATCAAGAATCATGAATCATGAATCATGAATCGAATCATGAATCATGAATCAAATCATGAATCATGAATCATGAATTGAATCATGAATCATGAATGGAATCATGAATCATGAATCGAATCATGAATTAAATCATGAATTGAATTATGAATCATGAAATGAATCATGAATCATGAATTGAATCATGAATCATGAATCGAATCATGAATAATGAATCATGAATTGAATCATGAATCATGAATTGAATCATGAATCATGAATCATGAATTAAATCATGAATCAAATCATGAATCATGAATCATGAATTGAATCATGAATCATGAATTGAATCATGACTTGAATCATGCATCGTGAATCATGAATTGAATCATGAATCATAAATTAAATCATGAATTGAATCATGAATCATGAACTAAATCATGAATCAAGATTCATGAATCAGGAATTTAAATCATGAATCATGACTTGAATCATGAATCATGAATCATGAATTGAATCATGAATTATGAATCATGAATTGAATCATGAATCATGAATCGAATCATGAATCATGAATCGAATCATGAATCATGAATTGAATCATGAATTGAATAATGAATCATGAAATGAATCATAAATCATGAATCGAATCATGAATCATGAATTGAATCATGAATCATGAATTGAATCATGAATCATGAATTGAATCATGAATCATGAATCGAATCATGAATCGAATCATGAATCGAATCATGAATCATGAATTGAATCATGAATTGAATCATGAATCCTGAATCAAATCATGAATCATGAATCATGAATTGAATCATGAATAATGAATTGAATCATGAATCATGAAACAAATCATGAATCATGAATTGAATCATGAATTGAAACATGATTTATGAATCGAATCATGAATCATGAATTGAATCATGAATCGAATCTTGAATCATGAATTGAATCATGAGTCATGCATTGAATCATGAATCATGAATTGAATCATGAAATGAATCATGAATTGAATCATGAATCATGAATCAAATCATAAATCAATTCATGAATCATAAATCATGAAATGAATCATGAATTAAATCATGAATCATTAATCATGAATTGAATCATGAATCATGAACTAAATCATGAATTGAATCATGAATCATGAATCATGAAACGAATCATGAATCATGAATCAAATCATGAATCAAGAATCATAAATCATGAGCCATGAATCGAATCATGAATCATGAATCATGAATTGAATCATGAATCATGAATGGAATCATGAATCATGAATCGAATCATGAATCATGAATTGAATCATGAATCATGAATCATGAATCATGAATTGAATCATGAATTGAATCATGAATCATGAATCATGAATTGAATTATGAATCATGATTTAAATCATGAATCATTAATTGAATCATGAATCATGAATTGAATCATGAATCATGAATCGAATCATGAATTGAATCATAAATCATGAATCATGAATCATTAATTGAATCATGAATCATGAATCGAATCATGAATCATGAATCGAATCATGAATTGAATCATGAATTATGAATCATGAAATGAATCATGAATCATTAATCGAATCATGAATCATGAATTGAATCATGAATTGAATCATGAATCATGAATCCTGAATCTTAATTTGAATCATAAATCATGAATCATGAATTGAATCATGAATCATGAACTGAATCATAAATTGAATCATGAATCATGAATCATGAAATGAATCATGAATCATGAATTGAATCATGAATCATGAATCATGAATTGAATCATGAATCATGAATCATGAAATGAATCATGAATCGAATCATGAATCATGAATTGAATCATGAATCATGAATTGAATCATTAAATGAATCATGAATCATGAATCATGAATCATGAATAGAATCATGAATCATGAATCATGAATCATGAATCATGAATCATGAATCATGAATCAAATCATGAATCATGAATCATGAATTGAATCATGAATCATGAATTGAATCATGAATTGAATAATGAATCATGAATCATGAATTAAATCATGAAATGAATCATGAATCATGAATTGAATCATAAATCATTAATGATGAATTGAATCATGAATCCTGAACTAAATCATGAATTGAATCATGAATCATGAATCATGAAACGAATAATGAATCATGAATCAAATCATGAATCAAGAATCATGAATCATGAATCATGAATCGAATCATGAATCATGAATCGAATCATGAATCATGAATCATGAATTGAATCATGAATCATGAATGGAATCATGAATCATGAATCGAATCATGAATTAAATCATGAATTGAATTATGAATCATGAAATGAATCATGAATCATGAATTGAATCATGAATCATGAATCGAATCATGAATAATGAATCATGAATTGAATCATGAATCATGAATTGAATCATGAATCATGAATCATGAATTAAATCATGAATCAAATCATGAATCATGAATCATGAATTGAATCATGAATCATGAATTGAATCATGACTTGAATCATGCATCGTGAATCATGAATTGAATCATGAATCATAAATTAAATCATGAATTGAATCATGAATCATGAACTAAATCATGAATCAAGATTCATTAATCAGGAATTTAAATCATGAATCATGACTTGAATCATGAATCATGAATCATGAATTGAATCATGAATTATGAATCATGAATTGAATCATGAATCATGAATCGAATCATGAATCATGAATTGAATCATGAATCATGAATTGAATCATGAATCATGAATTGAATCATGAATCATGAATCGAATCATGAATCGAATCATGAATCATGAATTGAATCATGAATTGAATCATGAATCCTGAATCAAATCATGAATCATGAATCATGAATTGAATCATGAATAATGAATTGAATCATGAATCATGAAACAAATCATGAATCATGAATTGAATCATGAATTGAAACATGATTTATGAATCGAATCATGAATCATGAATCGAATCATGAATCATGAATTGAATCATGAATCATAAATCATAAATGGAATCATGAATCATGAATCGAATCATGAATCAAGAATCGAATAATGAATCATGAATTGAATCATGAATTGAATAATGAATCATGAAATGAATCATGAATCATGAATCGAATCATGAATCATGAATTGAATCATGAATCATGAATTAAATCATGAATCATGAATCGAATCATGAATCGAATCATGAATCATGAATTGAATCATGAATTGAATCATGAATCATGAATCAAATCATGAATCATGAATTATTAATTGAATCATGAATCATGAATAATGAATTAAATCATGAATCATGAAACGAATCATAAATCATGAATTGAATCATGAATTGAATCATGATTTATGAATCGAATCATGAATCATGAATCGAATCATGAATCATGAATCATGAATTGAATCATGAATCATAAATCATAAATGGAATCATGAATCATGAATCGAATCATGAATCAAGAATCGAATAATGAATCATGAATTGAATCATGAATTGAATAATGAATCATGAAATGAATCATGAATCATGAATTGAATCATGAATCATGAATTGAATCATGAATCATGAATCGAATCATGAATTGAATCATGAATCATGAACTAAATCATGAATCAAGATTCATGAATCATGAATTTAAATCATGAATCATGAATTGAATCATGAATTATGAATCATGAATTGAATCATGAATCATGAATCGAATCATGAATCATGAATTGAATCATGAATCATGAATCATGAATCATGAATTGAATCATGAATTGAATCATGAATCATGAATCATGAATTGAATTATGAATCATGATTTAAATCATGAATCATTAATTGAATCATGAATCATGAATCGAATCATGAATCATGAATCGAATCATGAATTGAATCATAAATCATGAATCATGAATCATTAATTCAATCATGAATCATGAATCGAATCATGAATCATGAATCGAATCATGAATTGAATCATGAATTATGAATCATGAAATGAATCATGAATCATTAATCGAATCATGAATCATGAATTGAATCATGAATTGAATCATGATTAATGAATCCTGAATCTTAATTTGAATCATAAATCATGAATCATGAATTGAATCATGAATCATGAACTGAATCATAAATTGAATCATGAATCATGAAATGAATCATGAATCATGAATTGAATCATGAATCATGAATCATGAATTGAATCATGAATCATGAATCATGAAATGAATCATGAATCGAATCATGAATCATGAATTGAATCATGAATCATGAATTGAATCATTAAATGAATCATGAATCATGAATCATGAATCATGAATAGAATCATGAATCATGAATCATGAATCATGAATCATGAATCATGAATCAAATCATGAATCATGAATCATGAATTGAATCATGAATCATGAATTGAATCATGAATTGAATAATGAATCATGAATCATGAATTAAATCATGAAATGAATCATGAATCATGAATTGAATCATAAATCATTAATGATGAATTGAATCATGAATCCTGAACTAAATCATGAATTGAATCATGAATCATGAATCATGAAACGAATAATGAATCATGAATCAAATCATGAATCAAGAATCATGAATCATGAATCATGAATCGAATCATGAATCATGAATCGAATCATGAATCATGAATCATGAATTGAATCATGAATCATGAATGGAATCATGAATCATGAATCGAATCATGAATTAAATCATGAATTGAATTATGAATCATGAAATGAATCATGAATCATGAATTGAATCATGAATCATGAATCGAATCATGAATAATGAATCATGAATTGAATCATGAATCATGAATTGAATCATGAATCATGAATCATGAATTAATTCATGAATCAAATCATGAATCATGAATCATGAATTGAATCATGAATCATGAATTGAATCATGACTTGAATCATGCATCGTGAATCATGAATTGAATCATGAATCATAAATTAAATCATGAATTGAATCATGAATCATGAACTAAATCATGAATCAAGATTCATGAATCAGGAATTTAAATCATGAATCATGACTTGAATCATGAATCATGAATCATGAATTGAATCATGAATTATGAATCATGAATTGAATCATGAATCATGAATCGAATCATGAATCATGAATCGAATCATGAATCATGAATTGAATCATGAATTGAATAATGAATCATGAAATGAATCATAAATCATGAATCGAATCATGAATCATGAATTGAATCATGAATCATGAATTGAATCATGAATCATGAATTGAATCATGAATCATGAATCGAATCATGAATCGAATCATGAATCATGAATTGAATCATGAATTGAATCATGAATCCTGAATCAAATCATGAATCATGAATCATGAATTGAATCATGAATAATGAATTGAATCATGAATCATGAAACAAATCATGAATCATGAATTGAATCATGAATTGAAACATGATTTATGAATCGAATCATGAATCATGAATCGAATCATGAATCATGAATTGAATCATGAATCATAAATCATAAATGGAATCATGAATCATGAATCGAATCATGAATCAAGAATCGAATAATGAATCATGAATTGAATCATGAATTGAATAATGAATCATGAAATGAATCATGAATCATGAATCGAATCATGAATCATGAATTGAATCATGAATCATGAATTAAATCATGAATCATGAATCGAATCATGAATCGAATCATAAATCGAATCATGAATCATGAATTGAATCATGAATTAAATCATGAATCATGAATCAAATCATGAATCATGAATCATTAATTGAATCATGAATCATGAATAATGAATTAAATCATGAATCATGAAACGAATCATAAATCATGAATTGAATCATGAATTGAATCATGATTTATGAATCGAATCATGAATCATGAATCGAATCATGAATCATGAATCATGAATTGAATCATGAATCATAAATCATAAATGGAATCATGAATCATGAATCGAATCATGAATCAAGAATCGAATAATGAATCATGAATTGAATCATGAATTGAATAATGAATCATGAAATGAATCATGAATCATGAATTGAATCATGAATCATGAATTGAATCATGAATCATGAATCGAATCATGAATTGAATCATGAATCATGAACTAAATCATGAATCAAGATTCATGAATCATGAATTTAAATCATGAATCATGAATTGAATCATGAATCATGAATCATGAATTGAATCATGAATTATGAATCATGAATTGAATCATGAATCATGAATCGAATCATGAATCATGAATCGAATCATGAATCATGAATTGAATCATGAATCATGAATCATGAATCATGAATTGAATCATGAATTGAATCATGAATCATGAATCATGAATTGAATTATGAATCATGATTTAAATCATGAATCATTAATTGAATCATGAATCATGAATCGAATCATGAATCATGAATCGAATCATGAATTGAATCATAAATCATGAATCATGAATCATTAATTGAATCATGAATCATGAATCGAATCATGATTCATGAATCGAATCATGAATTGAATCATGAATTATGAATCATGAAATGAATCATGAATCATTAATCGAATCATGAATCATGAATTGAATCATGAATTGAATCATGAATCATGAATCCTGAATCTTAATTTGAATCATAAATCATGAATCATGAATTGAATCATGAATCATGAACTGAATCATAAATTGAATCATGAATCATGAATCATGAAATGAATCATGAATCATGAATTGAATCATGAATCATGAATCATGAATTGAATCATGAATCATGAATCATGAAATGAATCATGAATCGAATCATGAATCATGAATTGAATCATGAATCATGAATTGAATCATTAAATGAATCATGAATCATGAATCATGAATCATGAATCGAATCATGAATCATGAATCGAATCATGAATCATGAATTGAATCATGAATTGAATAATGAATCATGAAATGAATCATAAATCATGAATCGAATCATGAATCATGAATTGAATCATGAATCATGAATCATGAAATGAATCATGAATTAAATCATGAAATGAATCATAAATCATGAATTGAATCATGAATCATGAATCATGAATGGAATCATGAATCATGAATCATTAATGATGAATTGAATCATGAATCCTGAACTAAATCATGAATTGAATCATGAATCATGAATTGAATCATGAATCATGAATCATGAATGGAATCATGAATCATGAATCGAATCATGAATTGAATCATGAACTGAATTATGAATCATGAAATGAATCATGAATCATGAATTGAATCATGAATCATGAATCAAATCATGAATCGAATCATGAATTGAATCATGAACTGAATTATGAATCATGAAATGAATCATGAATCATGAATTGCATCATGAATCATGAATCATGAATCATGAATTGAATCATGAATTGAATCATGAATCATGAATCATGAATCGAATCATGATTCATGAATTGAATCATGAATTGAATCATGAAATGAATCATGAATCATGAAATGAATCATGAATCATTAATCGAATCATGAATCATGAATTGAATCATGAATTGAATCATGAATTGAATCATGAATCGAATCATGAACCATGAATCATGAATTGAATTATTAATCATGAATTGAATCATGAATTGAATCATGAATCATGAATCGAATCATGAATCAGGAATTGAATAATGAATTATGAATCATAAATCATGAATCATGAATCGAATCATGAATCATGAATTGAATCATGAATCATGAACTGAATCATGAATTGAATCATGAATCATGAATCATGAAATGAATCATGAATCATGAATTGAATCATGAATCGAATCATGAATCATGAATTGAATCATGAGTCATGCATTGAATCATGAATTATGAATTGAATCATGAAATGAATCATGAATTGAATCATGAATCATGAATCGAATCATAAATCAATTCATGAATCATAAATCATGAAATGAATCATGAATTAAATCATGAAATGAATCATGAATCATGAATTGAATCATGAATCATTAATCATGAATTGAATCATGAATCATGAACTAAATCATGAATTGAATCATGAATCAAGAATCATGAAATGAATCATGAATTAAATCATGAAATGAATCATGAATCATGAATTGAATCATAAATCATTAATCATGGATTGAATCATGAATCATGAACTAAATCATGAATCAAGAATCATGAATAATGAATCAAATCATGAATCATGAATTGAGTCATGAATCATGAATCATGAATTAAATCATGAATCATGAATCATAAATTATGAATTGAATCATGAATCATGAAACAAATCATGAATCATGAAT
This sequence comes from Mixophyes fleayi, assembly GCF_038048845.1. Classification (NCBI taxonomy): domain Eukaryota; kingdom Metazoa; phylum Chordata; class Amphibia; order Anura; family Limnodynastidae; genus Mixophyes; species Mixophyes fleayi. The sequence continues at coordinate 48,539 of NW_027448174.1, forward strand.
TGAATCATGAATCATGAAATATGAATCTCATCATGAATCATGAATCGAATCATAAATCATGAATTGAATCATGAATCATGAATCGAATTATGATTCAGGAATTAAATCATAAATCATGAATCATGAATCATGAATCATGAATCGAATCATGAATCAATTGAATCATGAATCATGAACTGAATCATAATTTGAATCATGAATCATGAATCATGAAATGAATCATGAATCATGAATAGAATCATGAATCGAATCATAAATCAAGAATCGAATCATGAATCATGAATTGAATCATGAATCATGAATTGAATCATAAATCATTAATCATGAATTGAATCATGAATCATGAACTAAATCATGAATCAAGAATCATAAATCATGAATCATGAATCATGAATTAAATCATGAATCATGAATCATGAATTATGAATTGAATCATGAATTATGAATCATGAATCATGAATCATGTATCAAATCATGAATCATGAATTGAATCATGAATTGAATCATGAATCATGAGTCATGAATTATGAATTGAATCATGAATCATGAAACACATCATGAATCATGAATTGAATCATGAATTGAATCACATTTATGAATCGAATCATGAATCATGAATCGAATCATGAATCATGAATCATGAATTGAATCATGAATCATGAATCATGAATGGAATCATGAATCATGAATCAAATCATGAATCATGAATTGAATCATGAATTGAATAATGAATCATGAAATGAATCATAATTCATGAATTGAATCATGAATCATGAATCGAATCATGAATCATGAATCATGAATTGAATCATGAATCATGAAATAAATCATGAATTGAATCATGAATTGAATCATGAATCATGAAATAAATCATGAATTGAATCATGAATTGAATCATGAATCATAAATTGAATCATGAATCATGAATCATGAATTGAATCATGAATCATGAATCATGAATTGAATCATGAATCATGAATTGAATCATGAATCATGAATCATGAATTAAATCATGAATCTTGAATCGAATCATGAATCATGAATTAAATCATGAATCTTGAATCGAATCATGAATCATGAATTAAATCATGAATCTTGAATCGAATCATGAATCATGAATCGAATCATGAATCATGAATTGAATCATGGATTGAATCATGAATCATGAATCATGAAATGAATCATGAATTTAATCATGAAATGAATTATGAATCATTAATTGAATCATGAATCATGAATCCTGAATCTTAATTTGAATCATAAATCATGAATCATGAATTGAATCATGAATCATGAACTGAATCATAAATTGAATCATGAATCATGAATCATGAAATGAATCATGAATCATGAATTGAATCATGAATCATGAATCGAATTATGAATCATGAATCGAATCATGAATCATGAATTGAATCATGAATAATAAATTGAATCATGAAATGAATCATGAATTGAATCATGAATCATGAATCGAATCATAAATCAATTCATGAATCATAAATCATGAAATGAATCATGAATTAAATCATGAAATGAATCATGAATCATGAATTGAATCATGAATCATTAATCATGAATTGAATCATGAATCATGAACTAAATCATGAATTGAATCATGAATCAAGAATCATGAAATGAATCATGAATTAAATCATGAAATGAATCATGAATCATGAATTGAATCATAAATCATTAATCATGGATTGAATCATGAATCATGAACTAAATCATGAATCAAGAATCATGAATAATGAATCAAATCATGAATCATGAATTGAGTCATGAATCATGAATCATGAATTAAATCATGAATCATGAATCATAAATTATGAATTGAATCATGAATCATGAAACAAATCATGAATCATGAATTGAATCATGAATCATGAAATATGAATCTCATCATAAATCATGAATCATGAATCGAATCATAAATCATGAATTGAATCATGAATCATGAATCGAATTATGATTCAGGAATTAAATCATAAATCATGAATCATGAATCATGAATCATGAATCGAATCATGAATCAATTGAATCATGAATCATGAACTGAATCATAATTTGAATCATGAATCATGAATCATGAAATGAATCATGAATCATGAATTGAATCATGAATCGAATCATAAATCAAGAATCGAATCATGAATCATGAATTGAATCATGAATCATGAATTGAATCATAAATCATTAATCATGAATTGAATCATGAATCATGAACTAAATCATGAATCAAGAATCATAAATCATGAATCATGAATCATGAATTAAATCATGAATCATGAATCATGAATTATGAATTGAATCATGAATTATGAATCATGAATCATGAATCATGTATCAAATCATGAATCATGAATTGAATCATGAATTGAATCATGAATCATGAGTCATGAATTATGAATTGAATCATGAATCATGAAACACATCATGAATCATGAATTGAATCATGAATTGAATCACATTTATGAATCGAATCATGAATCATGAATCGAATCATGAATCATGAATCATGAATTGAATCATGAATCATGAATCATGAATGGAATCATGAATCATGAATCAAATCATGAATCATGAATTGAATCATGAATTGAATAATGAATCATGAAATGAATCATAATTCATGAATTGAATCATGAATCATGAATCGAATCATGAATCATGAATCATGAATTGAATCATGAATCATGAAATAAATCATGAATTGAATCATGAATTGAATCATGAATCATGAAATAAATCATGAATTGAATCATGAATTGAATCATGAATCATAAATTGAATCATGAATCATGAATCATGAATTGAATCATGAATCATGAATCATGAATTGAATCATGAATCATGAATTGAATCATGAATCATGAATCATGAATTAAATCATGAATCTTGAATCGAATCATGAATCATGAATTAAATCATGAATCTTGAATCGAATCATGAATCATGAATTAAATCATGAATCTTGAATCGAATCATGAATCATGAATCGAATCATGAATCATGAATTGAATCATGGATTGAATCATGAATCATGAATCATGAAATGAATCATGAATTTAATCATGAAATGAATTATGAATCATTAATTGAATCATGAATCATGAATCCTGAATCTTAATTTGAATCATAAATCATGAATCATGAATTGAATCATGAATCATGAACTGAATCATAAATTGAATCATGAATCATGAATCATGAAATGAATCATGAATCATGAATTGAATCATGAATCATGAATCGAATCATGAATCATGAATCGAATCATGAATCATGAATTGAATCATGAATAATAAATTGAATCATGAAATGAATCATGAATTGAATCATGAATCATGAATCGAATCATAAATCAATTCATGAATCATAAATCATGAAATGAATCATGAATTAAATCATGAAATGAATCATGAATCATGAATTGAATCATGAATCATTAATCATGAATTGAATCATGAATCATGAACTAAATCATGAATTGAATCATGAATCAAGAATCATGAAATGAATCATGAATTAAATCATGAAATGAATCATGAATCATGAATTGAATCATAAATCATTAATCATGGATTGAATCATGAATCATGAACTAAATCATGAATTGAATCATGAATCAAGAATCATGAAATGAATCATGAATTAAATCATGAAATGAATCATGAATCATGAATTGAATCATAAATCATTAATCATGGATTGAATCATGAATCATGAACTAAATCATGAATCAAGAATCATGAATAATGAATCAAATCATGAATCATGAATTGAGTCATGAATCATGAATCATGAATTAAATCATGAATCATAAATCATAAATTATGAATTGAATCATGAATCATGAAACAAATCATGAATCATGAAACAAATCATGAATCATGAATTGAATCATGAATCATGAAATATGAATCTCATCATGAATCATGAATCATGAATCGAATCATAAATCATGAATTGAATCATGAATCATGAATCGAATTATGATTCAGGAATTAAATCATAAATCATGAATCATGAATCATGAATCGAATCATGAATCAATTGAATCATGAATCATGAACTGAATCATAATTTGAATCATGAATCATGAATCATGAAATGAATCATGAATCATGAATTGAATCATGAATCGAATCATAAATCAAGAATCGAATCATGAATCATGAATTGAATCATGAATCATGAATTGAATCATAAATCATTAATCATGAATTGAATCATGAATCATGAACTAAATCATGAATCAAGAATCATAAATCATGAATCATGAATCATGAATTAAATCATGAATCATGAATCATGAATTATGAATTGAATCATGAATTATGAATCATGAATCATGAATCATGTATCAAATCATGAATCATGAATTGAATCATGAATTGAATCATGAATCATGAGTCATGAATTATGAATTGAATCATGAATCATGAAACACATCATGAATCATGAATTGAATCATGAATTGAATCACATTTATGAATCGAATCATGAATCATAAATTGAATCATGAATCATGAATCTTGAATCGAATCATGAATCATGAATTAAATCATGAATCTTGAATCGAATCATGAATCATGAATTAAATCATGAATCTTGAATCGAATCATGAATCATGAATCGAATCATGAATCATGAATTGAATCATGGATTGAATCATGAATCATGAATCATGAAATGAATCATGAATTTAATCATGAAATGAATTATGAATCATTAATTGAATCATGAATCATGAATCCTGAATCTTAATTTGAATCATAAATCATGAATCATGAATTGAATCATGAATCATGAATTGAATCATGAATCATGAACTGAATCATAAATTGAATCATGAATCATGAATCATGAAATGAATCATGAATCATGAATTGAATCATGAATCATGAATCGAATCATGAATCGAATCATGAATCATGAATTGAATCATGAATAATAAATTGAATCATTAAATGAATCATGAATTGAATCATGAATCATGAATCGAATCATGAATCATGAATCGAATCATGAATCATGAATTGAATCATGAATCATGAATTGAATCATTAAATGAATCATGAATTGAATCATGAATCATGAATCGAATCATGAATCATGAATCATGAATCATGAATCAAATCATGAATCATGAATCATGAATTGAATCATATATCATGAATTGAATCATGAATTGAATAATGAATCATGAATCATGAATTAAATCATGAAATGAATCATAAATCATGAATTGAATCATAAACCATTAATGATGAATTGAATCATGAATCCTGAACTAAATCATGAATTGAATCATGAATCATGAATCATGAAACGAATCATGAATCATGAATCAAATCATGAATCAAGAATCATGAATCATGAATCATGAATCGAATCATGAATCATGAATCATGAATTGAATCATGAATCATGAATCATAATTGGAATCATGAATCGATTCATGAATCAAGAATCATGAATCATGAATCATGAATCGAATCATGAATCATGAATCATGAATTGAATCATGAATCATGAATCATGAATGGAATCATAAATCATGAATTGAATCATGAATTGAATCATGAACTGAATTATGAATCATGAAATGAATCATGAATCATGAATTGAATCATGAATCATGAATCAAATCATGAATCGAATCATGAATTGAATCATGAACTGAATTATGAATCATGAAATGAATCATGAATCATTAATCGAATCATGAATCATGAATTGAATCATGAATAGAATCATGAATTGAATCATGAATTGAATCATGAACCATGAATCATGAATTGAATTATTAATCATGAATTGAATCATGAATTGAATCATGAATCATGAATCGAATCTTGAATCAGGAATTGAATAATGAATTATGAATCATAAATCATGAATCATGAATCGAATCATGAATCATGAATCATGAATTGAATCATGAATCATGAACTGAATCATGAATTGAATCATGAATCATGAATCATGAAATGAATCATGAATCATGAATTGAATCATGAATCGAATCATGAATCATGATTTGAATCATGAGTCATGCATTGAATCATGAATCATGAATTGAATCATGAAATGAATCATGAATTGAATCATGAATCATGAATCGAATCATAAATCAATTCATGAATCATAAATCATGAAATGAATCATGAATTAAATCATGAAATTAATCATGAATCATGAATTGAATCATGAATCATTAATCATGAATTGAATCATGAATCATGAACTAAATCATGAATTGAATCATGAATCATGAATCATGAAACGAATCATGAATCATGAATCAAATCATGAATCAAGAATCATGAATCATGAGCCATGAATCGAATCATGAATCATGAATTGAATCATGAATCATGAATGGAATCATGAATCATGAATCGAATCATGAATCATGAATTGAATCATGAATCATGAATCATGAATCATGAATTGAATCATGAATTGAATCATGAATCATGAATCATGAATTGAATTATGAATCATGATTTAAATCATGAATCATTAATTGAATCATGAATCATGAATCGAATCATGAATCGAATCATGAATTGAATCATAAATCATGAATCATGAATTATTAATTGAATCATGAATCATGAATCGAATCATGAATCATGAATCGAATCATGAATTGAATCATGAATTATGAATCATGAAATGAATCATGAATCATTAATCTAATCATGAATCATGAATTGAATCATGAATTGAATCATGAATCATGAATCCTGAATCTTAATTTGAATCATAAATCATGAATCATGAATTGAATCATGAATCATGAACTGAATCATAAATTGAATCATGAATCATGAATCATGAAATGAATCATGAATCATGAATTGAATCATGAATCATGAATCATGAATTGAATCATGAATCATGAATCATGAAATGAATCATGAATCGAATCATGAATCATGAATTGAATCATGAATCATGAATTGAATCATTAAATGAATCATGAATCATGAATCATGAATCATGAATCGAATCATGAATCATGAATCATGAATCATGAATCATGAATCATGAATCAAATCATGAATCATGAATTGAATCGTGAATCATGAATTGAATCATGAATTGAATAATGAATCATGAATCATGAATTAAATCATGAAATGAATCATGAATCATGAATTGAATCATAAATCATTAATGATGAATTGAATCATGAATCCTGAACTAAATCATGAATTGAATCATGAATCATGAATCATGAAACGAATAATGAATCATGAATCAAATCATGAATCAAGAATCATGAATCATGAATCATGAATCGAATCATGAATCATGAATGGAATCATGAATCATGAATCATGAATTGAATCATGAATCATGAATGGAATCATGAATCATGAATCGAATCATGAATTGAATCATGAATTGAATTATGAATCATGAAATGAATCATGAATCATGAATTGAATCATGAATCATGAATCGAATCATGAATAATGAATCATGAATTGAATCATGAATCATGAATTGAATCATGAATCATGAATCATGAACTAAATCATGAATCATGAATTGAATCATGAATTATGAATCATGAATTGAATCATGAATCATGAATCGAATCATGAATCATGAATCGAATCATGAATCATGAATTGAATCATGAATTGAATAATGAATCATGAAATGAATCATAAATCATGAATCGAATCATGAATCATGAATTGAATCATGAATCATGAATTGAATCATGAATCATGAATTGAATCATGAATCATGAATCGAATCATGAATCGAATCATGAATCGAATCATGAATCATGAATTGAATCATGAATTGAATCATGAATCCTGAATCAAATCATGAATCATGAATCATGAATTGAATCATGAATAATGAATTGAATCATGAATCATGAAACAAATCATGAATCATGAATTGAATCATGCATTGAAACATGATTTATGAATCGAATCATGAATCATGAATCGAATCATGAATCATGAATTGAATCATGAATCATAAATCATAAATGGAATCATGAATCATGAATCGAATCATGAATCAAGAATCGAATAATGAATCATGAATTGAATCATGAATTGAATAATGAATCATGAAATGAATCATGAATCATGAATCGAATCATGAATCATGAATTGAATCATGAATCATGAATTAAATCATGAATCAGGAATCGAATCATGAATCGAATCATGAATCATGAATTGAATCATGAATTGAATCATGAATCATGAATCATGAATCAAATTATGAATCATGAATCATTAATTGAATCATGAATCATGAATAATGAATTGAATCATGAATCATGAAACGAATCATAAATCATGAATTGAATCATGAATTGAATCATGATTTATGAATCGAATCATGAATCATGAATCGAATCATGAATCATGAATCATGAATTGAATCATGAATCATAAATCATAAATGGAATCATGAATCATGAATCGAATCATGAATCAAGAATCGAATAATGAATCATGAATTGAATCATGAATTGAATAATGAATCATGAAATGAATCATGAATCATGAATTGAATCATGAATCATGAATTGAATCATGAATCATGAATCGAATCATGAATTGAATCATGAATCATGAACTAAATCATGAATCAAGATTCATGAATCATGAATTTAAATCATGAATCATGAATTGAATCATGAATCATGAATCATGAATTGAATCATGAATTATGAATCATGAATTGAATCATGAATCATGAATCGAATCATGAATCATGAATCGAATCATGAATCATGAATTGAATCATGAATTGAATAATGAATCATGAAATGAATCATAAATCATGAATCGAATCATGAATCATGAATTGAATCATGAATCATGAATCATGAAATGAATCATGAATTAAATCATGAAATGAATCATAAATCATAAATTGAATCATAAATCATTAATGATGAATTGAATCATGAATCCTGAACTAAATCATGAATTGAATCATGAATCATGAATTGAATCATGAATCATGAATCATGAATGGAATCATGAATCATGAATCGAATCATGAATTGAATCATGAACTGAATTATGAATCATGAAATGAATCATGAATCATGAATTGAATCATGAATCATGAATCAAATCATGAATCGAATCATGAATTGAATCATGAACTGAATTATGAATCATGAAATGAATCATGAATCATGAATTGAATCATGAATCATGAATCATGAATCATGAATTGAATCATGAATTGAATCATAAATCATGAATCATGAATCGAATCATGATTCATGAATTGAATCATGATTGAATCATGAAATGAATCATGAATCATGAAATGAATCATGAATCATTAATCGAATCATGAATCATGAATTCAATCATGAATAGAATCATGAATTGAATCATGAATCGAATCATGAACCATGAATCATGAATTGAATTATTAATCATGAATTGAATCATGAATTGAATCATGAATCATGAATCGAATCATGAATCAGGAATTGAATAATGAATTATGAATCATAAATCATGAATCATGAATCGAATCATGAATCATGAATCATGAATTGAATCATGAATCATGAACTGAATCATGAATTGAATCATGAATCATGAATCATGAAATGAATCATGAATCATGAATTGAATCATGAAATGAATCATGAATTGAATCATGAATCATGAATCGAATCATAAATCAATTCATGAATCATAAATCATGAAATGAATCATGAATTAAATCTTGAAATTAATTATGAATCATGAATTGAATCATGAATCATTAATCATGAATTGAATCATGAATCATGAACTAAATCATGAATTGAATCATGAATCATGAATCATGAAACGAATCATGAATCATGAATCAAATCATGAATCAAGAATCATGAATCATGAGCTATGAATCGAATCATGAATCATGAATGGAATCATGAATCATGAATCGAAATCATGAATCATGAATTGAATCATGAATCATGAATCATGAATCATGAATTTAATCATGAATTGAATCATGAATCATGAATCATGAATTGAATTATGAATCATGATTTAAATCATGAATCATTAATTGAATCATGAATCATGAATCGAATCATGAATCATGAATCGAATCATGAATTGAATCATAAATCATGAATCATGAATCATTAATTGAATCATGAATCATGAATCGAATCATGAATCATGAATCGAATCATGAATTGAATCATGAATTATGAATCATGAAATGAATCTTGAATCATTAATCGAATCATGAATCATGAATTGAATCATGAATTGAATCATGAATCATGAATCCTGAATCTTAATTTGAATCATAAATCATGAATCATGAATTGAATCATGAATCATGAACTGAATCATAAATTGAATCATGAATCATGAAATGAATCATGAATCATGAATTGAATCATGAATCATGAATCATGAATTGAATCATGAATCATGAATTATGAAATGAATCATGAATCGAATCATAATTCATGAATTGAATCATGAATCGTGAATTGAATCATTAAATGAATCATGAATCATGAATCATGAATCATGAATCATGAATTGAATCATGAATCATGAATTGAATCATGAATCATGAATCATGAATCAAATCATGAATCATGAATCATGAATTGAATCATGAATCATGAATTGAATAATGAATCATGAATCATGAATTAAATCATGAAATGAATCATGAATCATGAATTGAATCATAAATCATTAATGATGAATTGAATCATGAATCCTGAACTAAATCATGAATTGAATCATGAATCATGAATCATGAAACGAATAATGAATCATGAATCAAATCATGAATCAAGAATCATGAATCATGAATCATGAATCGAATCATGAATCATGAATCGAATCATGAATCATGAATCATGAATTGAATCATGAATCATGAATGGAATCATGAATCATGAATCGAATCATGAATTAAATCATGAATTGAATTATGAATCATGAAATGAATCATGAATCATGAATTGAATCATGAATCATGAATCGAATCATGAATAATGAATCATGAATTGAATCATGAATCATGAATTGAATCATGAATCATGAATCATGAATTAAATCATGAATCAAATCATGAATCATGTATCATGAATTGAATCATGAATCATGAATTGAATCATGACTTGAATCATGCATCGTGAATCATGAATTGAATCATGAATCATAAATTAAATCATGAATTGAATCATGAATCATGAACTAAATCATGAATCAAGATTCATGAATCAGGAATTTAAATCATGAATCATGAATCATGAATTGAATCATGAATTATGAATCATGAATTGAATCATGAATCATGAATCGAATCATGAATCATGAATCGAATCATGAATCATGAATTGAATCATGAATTGAATAATGAATCATGAAATGAATCATAAATCATGAATCGAATCATGAATCATGAATTGAATCATGAATCATGAATTGAATCATGAATCATGAATTGAATCATGAATCATGAATCGAATCATGAATCGAATCATGAATCGAATCATGAATCATGAATTGAATCATGAATTGAATCATGAATCCTGAATCAAATCATGAATCATGAATCATGAATTGAATCATGAATAATGAATTGAATCATGAATCATAAAAACAAATCATGAATCATGAATTGAATCATGAATTGAAACATGATTTATGAATCGAATCATGAATCATGAATCGAATCATGAATCATGAATTGAATCATGAATCATAAATCATAAATGGAATCATGAATCATGAATCGAATCATGAATCAAGAATTGAATAATGAATCATGAATTGAATCATGAATTGAATAATGAATCATGAAATGAATCATGAATCATGAATCGAATCATGAATCATGAATTGAATCATGAATCATGAATTAAATCATGAATCATGAATCGAATCATGAATCGAATCATGAATCATGAATTGAATCATGAATCATGAATTGAATCATGAATTGAATCATGATCATGAATCAAAATCATGAATCATGAATCATTAATTGAATCATGAATCATGAATAATGAATTGAATCATGAATCATGAAACGAATCATAAATCATGAATTGAATCATGATTGAATCATGATTTATGAATCGAATCATGAATCATGAATCGAATCATGAATCATGAATCATGAATTGAATCATGAATCATAAATCATAAATGGAATCATGAATCATGAATCGAATCATGAATCAAGAATCGAATAATGAATCATGAATTGAATCATGAATTGAATAATGAATCATGAAATGAATCATGAATCATGAATTGAATCATGAATTGAATCATGAATCCTGAATCAAATCATGAATCATGAATCATGAATTGAATCATGAATAATGAATTGAATCATGAATCATGAAACAAATCATGAATCATGAATTGAATCATGAATTGAAACATGATTTATGAATCGAATCATGAATCATGAATCGAATCATGAATCATGAATTGAATCATGAATCATAAATCATAAATGGAATCATAAATCATGAATCGAATCATGAATCAAGAATCGAATAATGAATCATGAATTGAATCATGAATTGAATAATGAATCATGAAATGAATCATGAATCATGAATCATGAATTGAATCATGAATCATGAATTAAATCATGAATCATGAATCGAATCATGAATCGAATCATGAATCATGAATTGAATCATGAATTGAATCATGAATCATGAATCATGATCAAATCATGAATCATGAATCATTAATTGAATCATGAATCATGAATAATGAATTGAATCATGAATCATGAAACGAATCATAAATCATGAATTGAATCATGAATTGAATCATGATTTATGAATCGAATCATGAATCATGAATCGAATCATGAATCATGAATCATGAATTGAATCATGAATCAAAAATCATAAATGAATCATGAATCATGAATCGAATCATAAATCAAGAATCGAATAATGAATCATGAATTGAATAATGAATCATGAAACGAATCATGAATCATGAATTGAATCATGAATCATGAATCAAATCATGAATCGAATCATGAATCATGAATTGATCCATGAATTGAATCATGAATCATGAATCATGAATCGAATCATGAATCATGAATTGAATCATGAATCATAAATCATGAATCATGAATCGAATCATGAATCATAAATCATGAATTGAATCATAAATCATGAATCAAATCTTGAATCAGGAATTAAATCATGAATCATGAATCATGAATCATGAATCGAATCATGAATCATGAATCATGAATTGAATCATGAATCATGAACTGAATCATAATTTGAATCATGAATCATGAATCATGAATTGAATCATGAATTGAATCATGAATTGAATCATAAATCATGAATCGAATCATGAATCATGAATTAAATCATGAATCATGACGTGATGATGCATGAAATGAATCATGAATTGAATCATGAATCTTGAAACGAATCATGAATCGAATCATGAATCATGAATTGAATCATGAATTATGAATTATGAATCATAAATCATGAATCAAATTATGAATCATGAATCATGAATTGAATCATGAATTGAATAATGAATCATGAAATGAATCATAAATCATGAATCGAATCATGAATCATGAATTGAATCATGAATCATGAATCGAATCATGAATTGAATCATGAATCGAATCATGAATCATGAATTGAATCATGAATTGAATCATGAATCCTGAATCAAATCATGAATCATGAATCATTAATTGAATCATGAATCATGAATAATGAATTGAATCATGAATCATGAAACAAATCATGAATCATGAATTGAATCATGAATTGAAACATGATTTATGAATCGAATCATGAATCATGAATCAAATCATGAATCATGAATTGAATCATGAATCATAAATCATAAATGGAATCATGAATCATGAATCGAATCATGAATCAAGAATCGAATAATGAATCATGAATTGAATCATGAATTGAATAATGAATCATGAAATGAATCATGAATCATGAATCGAATCATGAATCATTAATTGAATCATAAATCAAGAATTGAATCATGAATCATGAATCGAATCATGAATCGAATCATGAATCATGAATTGAATCATGAATTGAATCATGAATCATGAATCATGAATCAAATCATGAATCATGAATCATTAATTGAATCATGAATCATGAATAATGAATTGAATCATGAATCATGAAACGAATCATAAATCATGAATTGAATCATGAATTGAATCATGATTTATGAATCGAATCATGAATCATGAATCGAATCATGAATCATGAATCATGAATTGAATCATAATCAAAAATCATGAATGGAATCATGAATCATGAATCGAATCATGAATCAAGAATCGAATAATGAATCATGAATTGAATAATGAATCATGAAACGAATCATGAATCATGAATCGAATAATGAATCATGAATTGAATCATGAATTGAATAATGAATCATGAAATGAATCATGAATCATGAATCATGAATTGAATCATGAATCATGAATTAAATCATGAATCATGAATCGAATCATGAATCGAATCATGAATCATGAATTGAATCATGAATTGAATCATGAATCATGAATCATGAATCAAATCATGAATCATGAATCATTAATTGAATCATGAATCATGAATAATGAATTGAATCATGAATCATGAAACGAATCATAAATCATGAATTGAATCATGAATTGAATCATGATTTATGAATCGAATCATGAATCATGAATCGAATCATGAATCATGAATCATGAATTGAATCATGAATCAAAAATCATAAATGGAATCATGAATCATGAATCGAATCATAAATCAAGAATCGAATAATGAATCATGAATTGAATAATGAATCATGAAACGAATCATGAATCATGAATTGAATCATGAATCATGAATCAAATCATGAATCGAATCATGAATCATGAATTGATCCATGAATTGAATCATGAATCATGAATCATGAATCGAATCATGAATCATGAATTGAATCATGAATCATAAATCATGAATCATGAATCGAATCATGAATCATAAATCATGAATTGAATCATAAATCATGAATCAAATCTTGAATCAGGAATTAAATCATGAATCATGAATCATGAATCATGAATCGAATCATGAATCATGAATCATGAATTGAATCATGAATCATGAACTGAATCATAATTTGAATCATGAATCATGAATCATGAATTGAATCATGAATTGAATCATGAATTGAATCATAAATCATGAATCGAATCATGAATCATGAATTAAATCATGAATCATGACGTGATGATGCATGAAATGAATCATGAATTGAATCATGAATCTTGAAACGAATCATGAATCGAATCATGAATCATGAATTGAATCATGAATTATGAATTATGAATCATAAATCATGAATCAAATTATGAATCATGAATCATGAATTGAATCATGAATTGAATAATGAATCATGAAATGAATCATAAATCATGAATCGAATCATGAATCATGAATTGAATCATGAATCATGAATCGAATCATGAATTGAATCATGAATCGAATCATGAATCATGAATTGAATCATGAATTGAATCATGAATCCTGAATCAAATCATGAATCATGAATCATTAATTGAATCATGAATCATGAATAATGAATTGAATCATGAATCATGAAACAAATCATGAATCATGAATTGAATCATGAATTGAAACATGATTTATGAATCGAATCATGAATCATGAATCAAATCATGAATCATGAATTGAATCATGAATCATAAATCATAAATGGAATCATGAATCATGAATCGAATCATGAATCAAGAATCGAATAATGAATCATGAATTGAATCATGAATTGAATAATGAATCATGAAATGAATCATGAATCATGAATCGAATCATGAATCATTAATTGAATCATAAATCAAGATTGAATCATGAATCATGAATCGAATCATGAATCGAATCATGAATCATGAATTGAATCATGAATTGAATCATGAATCATGAATCATGAATCAAATCATGAATCATGAATCATTAATTGAATCATGAATCATGAATAATGAATTGAATCATGAATCATGAAACGAATCATAAATCATGAATTGAATCATGAATTGAATCATGATTTATGAATCGAATCATGAATCATGAATCGAATCATGAATCATGAATCATGAATTGAATCATAAATCAAAAATCATGAATGGAATCATGAATCATGAATCGAATCATGAATCAAGAATCGAATAATGAATCATGAATTGAATAATGAATCATGAAACGAATCATGAATCATGAATTGAATCATGAATCATGAATTGAATCATGAATCATGAATTGAATCATGAATCATGAATCAAATCATGAATCGAATCATGAATCATGAATTGATCCATGAATTGAATCATGAATCATGAATCATGAATCGAATCATGAATCATGAATTGAATCATGAATCATGAATCATGAATTGAATCATGAATCATGAATCATAAAATCATAAATCATGAATCATGAATCGAATCATGAATCATGAATCATGAATTGAATCATGAATCATGAATCATGAATTGAATCATGAATCATGAATCATAAATCATAAATCATGAATCATGAATCGAATCATGAATCATGAATCGAATCATGAATCATGAATCATGAATTGAATCATGAATCATGAACTGAATCATAATTTGAATCATGAATCATGAATCATGAATTGAATCATGAATTGAATCATAAATCATGAATCGAATCATGAATCATGAATTAAATCATGAATCATGACGTGATGATGCATGAAATGAATCATGAATTTAATCATGAATCTTGAAACGAATCATGAATCGAATCATGAATCATGAATTGAATCATGAATTATGAATTATGAATCATAAATCATGAATCAAATTATGAATCATGAATCATGAATTGAATCATGAATTGAATAATGAATCATGAAATGAATCATAAATCATGAATCGAATCATGAATCATGAATTGAATCATGAATCATGAATCGAATCATGAATCGAATCATGAATCGAATCATGAATCATGAATTGAATCATGAATTGAATCATGAATCCTGAATCAAATCATGAATCATGAATCATTAATTGAATCATGATCATGAATAATGAATTGAATCATGAATCATGAAACAAATCATGAATCATGAATTGAATCATGAATTGAAACATGATTTATGAATCGAATCATGAATCATGAATCGAATCATGAATCATGAATTGAATCATGAATCATAAATCATAAATGGAATCATGAATCATGAATCGAATCATGAATCAAGAATCGAATAATGAATCATGAATTGAATCATGAATTGAATAATGAATCATGAAATGAATCATGAATCATGAATCGAATCATGAATCATGAATCGAATCATAAATCAAGAATCGAATAATGAATCATGAATTGAATAATGAATCATGAAACGAATCATGAATCATGAATTGAATCATGAATCATGAATCAAATCATGAATCGAATCATGAATCATGAATTGATCCATGAATTGAATCATGAATCATGAATCATGAATCGAATCATGAATCATGAATTGAATCATGAATCATAAATCATGAATCATGAATCGAATCATGAATCATAAATCATGAATTGAATCATAAATCATGAATCAAATCTTGAATCAGGAATTAAATCATGAATCATGAATCATGAATCATGAATCGAATCATGAATCATGAATCATGAATTGAATCATGAATCATGAACTGAATCATAATTTGAATCATGAATCATGAATCATGAATTGAATCATGAATTGAATCATAAATCATGAATCGAATCATGAATCATGAATTAAATCATGAATCATGACGTGATGATGCATGAAATGAATCATGAATTGAATCATGAATCTTGAAACGAATCATGAATCGAATCATGAATCATGAATTGAATCATGAATTATGAATTATGAATCATAAATCATGAATCAAATTATGAATCATGAATCATGAATTGAATCATGAATTGAATAATGAATCATGAAATGAATCATAAATCATGAATCGAATCATGAATCATGAATTGAATCATGAATCATGAATCGAATCATGAATTGAATCATGAATCGAATCATGAATCATGAATTGAATCATGAATTGAATCATGAATCCTGAATCAAAATCATGAATCATGAATCATTAATTGAATCATGAATCATGAATAATGAATTGAATCATGAATCATGAAACAAATCATGAATCATGAATTGAATCATGAATTGAAACATGATTTATGAATCGAATCATGAATCATGAATCAAATCATGAATCATGAATTGAATCATGAATCATAAATCATAAATGGAATCATGAATCATGAATCGAATCATGAATCAAGAATCGAATAATGAATCATGAATTGAATCATGAATTGAATAATGAATCATGAAATGAATCATGAATCATGAATCGAATCATGAATCATTAATTGAATCATGAATCAAGAATTGAATCATGAATCATGAATCGAATCATGAATCGAATCATGAATCATGAATTGAATCATGAATTGAATCATGAATCATGAATCATGAATCAAATCATGAATCATGAATCATTAATTGAATCATGAATCATGAATAATGAATTTGAATCATGAATCATGAAACGAATCATAAATCATGAATTGAATCATGAATTGAATCATGATTATGAATCGAATCATGAATCATGAATCGAATCATGAATCATGAATCATGAATTGAATCATAAATCAAAAAATCATGAATGGAATCATGAATCATGAATCGAATCATGAATCAAGAATCGAATAATGAATCATGAATTGAATAATGAATCATGAAACGAATCATGAATCATGAATTGAATCATGAATCATGAATTGAATCATGAATCATGAATTGAATCATGAATCATGAATCAAATCATGAATCGAATCATGAAACATGAATTGATCCATGAATTGAATCATGAATCATGAATCATGAATCGAATCATGAATCATGAATTGAATCATGAA
The DNA here is from genome assembly GCF_038048845.1 of Mixophyes fleayi. NCBI lineage: Eukaryota > Metazoa > Chordata > Amphibia > Anura > Limnodynastidae > Mixophyes > Mixophyes fleayi. The sequence continues at coordinate 67,593 of NW_027448174.1, forward strand.
TCATGAATCATGAATTGAATCATGAATCATGAATCATAAATCATAAATCATGAATCATGAATCGAATCATGAATCATGAATCATGAATTGAATCATGAATCATGAATCATGAATTGAATCATGAATCATGAATCATAAATCATAAATCATGAATCATGAATCGAATCATGAATCATGAATCGAATCATGAATCATGAATCATGAATTGAATCATGAATCATGAACTGAATCATAATTTGAATCATGAATCATGAATCATGAATTGAATCATGAATTGAATCATAAATCATGAATCGAATCATGAATCATGAATTAAATCATGAATCATGACGTGATGATGCATGAAATGAATCATGAATTGAATCATGAATCTTGAAACGAATCATGAATCGAATCATGAATCATGAATTGAATCATGAATTATGAATTATGAATCATAAATCATGAATCAAATTATGAATCATGAATCATGAATTGAATCATGAATTGAATAATGAATCATGAAATGAATCATAAATCAAAATCATGAATGGAATCATGAATCATGAATCGAATCATGAATCAAGAATCGAATAATGAATCATGAATTGAATAATGAATCATGAAACGAATCA
>NW_027448175.1:0-68160 GCF_038048845.1 Mixophyes fleayi
GAGATGACCTGCGGGACTCAGTGCAGAGAGAGAAGAGAGATGACCTGCGGGACTCAGTGCAGAGAGAGAAGAGAGATGACCTGCGGGACTCAGTGCAGAGAGAGAAGAGAGATGACCTGCGGGACTCAGTGCAGAGAGAGAAGAGAGATGACCTGCGGGACTCAGTGCAGAGAGAGAAGAGAGATGACCTGCGGGACTCAGTGCAGAGAGAGAGAAGAGAGAGAACCAGCGGGACTCAGTGCAGAGAGAAAGAAGAGAGAGGACTAGAGGGACTCAGTGCAGAGAGAGAGAAAAGAGAGAGAACCAGCGGGACTTTATGCAGACAGAGAGAGAAGAGAGGAGCTGCGGGACTCAGTGCAGACAGAGAGAGAAGAGAGGAGCTGCGGGACTCAGTGCAGACAGAGAGAGAAGAGAGGAGCTGCGGGACTCAGTGCAGACAGAGAGAGAAGAGAGGAGCTGCGGGACTCAGTGCAGACAGAGAGAGAAGAGAGGAGCTGCGGGACTCAGTGCAGACAGAGAGAGAAGAGAGGACCAGCGGGACTCAGTGCAGAGAGAGAGAAAAGAGAGAGGAGCTGCAGTACTCAGTGCAGACAGAGGGAAAAGAGAGAGGAGCTGCGGGACTCAGTGCAGACAGAGAGAAAAGAGAGAGGAGCTGCGGGACTCAGTGCAGACAGAGAGAAAAGAGAGAGGAGCTGCGGGACTCAGTGCAGACAGAGAGAGAGACAGAAAGAAGAGAGAGGACCAGCGGGACTCAGTGCAGACAGAGAGAAAAGAGAGAGGAGCTGCGGGACTCAGTGCAGACAGAGAGAAAAGAGAGAGGAGCTGCGGGACTCAGTGCAGACAGAGAGAAAAGAGAGAGGAGCTGCGGGACTCAGTGCAGACAGAGAGAAAAGAGAGAGGAGCTGCGGGACTCAGTGCAGACAGAGAGAAAAGAGAGAGGAGCTGCGGGACTCAGTGCAGACAGAGAGAAAAGAGAGAGGAGCTGCGGGACTCAGTGCAGACAGAGAGAGAAGAGAGGAGCTGCGGGACTCAGTGCAGACAGAGAGAGAGACAGAAAGAAGAGAGAGGACCAGAGGGACTCAGTGCAGAAAAAGAGAAGAGAGAGGACCGGCGGGACTCAGTGCAGAGAGAGAGAAGAGAGAGGACCAGCGGGACTCAGTGCAGGGATAGAAGAGAGAGGACCAGCGGGACTCAGTGCAGAGAGAGAAGAGAGAGGACCAGAGGGACTCAGTGCAGAGAGAGAGAAAAGAGAGAGGACCAGAGGGACTCAGTGCAGACAGAGAGAAAAGAGAGAGGAGCTGCGGGACTCAGTGCAGAGAGAGAGAGAAGAGAGATGACCTGCGGGACTCAGTGCAGAGAGAGAAGATTGATGACCTGCGGGACTCAGTGCAGAGAGAGAAGATTGATGACCTGCGGGACTCAGTGCAGAGAGAGAAAAGAGATGACCTGCGGGACTCAGTGCAGAGAGAGAAAAGAGATGACCTGCGGGACTCAGTGCAGAGAGAGAAGAGAGATGACCTGCGGGACTCAGTGCAGAGAGAGAAGAGAGATGACCTGCGGGACTCAGTGCAGAGAGAGAAGAGAGATGACCTGCGGGACTCAGTGCAGAGAGAGAAGAGAGATGACCTGCGGGACTCAGTGCAGAGAGAGAAGAGAGATGACCTGCGGGACTCAGTGCAGAGAGAGAAGAGAGATGGCCTGCGGGACTCAGTGCAGAGAGAGAAGAGAGATGACCTGCGGGACTCAGTGCAGAGAGAGAAGAGAGATGACCTGCGGGACTCAGTGCAGAGAGAGAAGAGAGATGACCTGCGGGACTCAGTGCAGAGAGAGAAGAGAGATGACCTGCGGGACTCAGTGCAGAGAGAGAAGAGAGATGACCTGCGGGACTCAGTGCAGAGAGAGAAGAGAGATGACCTGCGGGACTCAGTGCAGAGAGAGAAGAGAGATGACCTGCGGGACTCAGTGCAGAGAGAGAAGAGAGATGACCTGCGGGACTCAGTGCAGAGAGAGAAGAGAGATGACCTGCGGGACTCAGTGCAGAGAGAGAAGAGAGATGACCTGCGGGACTCAGTGCAGAGAGAGAAGAGAGATGACCTGCGGGACTCAGTGCAGAGAGAGAAGAGAGATGACCTGCGGGACTCAGTGCAGAGAGAGAAGAGAGATGACCTGCGGGACTCAGTGCAGAGAGAGAGAAGAGAGAGAACCAGCGGGACTCAGTGCAGAGAGAAAGAAGAGAGAGGACTAGAGGGACTCAGTGCAGAGAGAGAGAAAAGAGAGAGAACCAGCGGGACTCAGTGCAGACAGAGAGAGAAGAGAGGAGCTGCGGGACTCAGTGCAGACAGAGAGAGAAGAGAGGAGCTGCGGGACTCAGTGCAGACAGAGAGAGAAGAGAGGAGCTGCGGGACTCAGTGCAGACAGAGAGAGAAGAGAGGAGCTGCGGGACTCAGTGCAGACAGAGAGAGAAGAGAGGAGCTGCGGGACTCAGTGCAGACAGAGAGAGAAGAGAGGACCAGCGGGACTCAGTGCAGAGAGAGAGAAAAGAGAGAGGAGCTGCAGTACTCAGTGCAGACAGAGGGAAAAGAGAGAGGAGCTGCGGGACTCAGTGCAGACAGAGAGAAAAGAGAGAGGAGCTGCGGGACTCAGTGCAGACAGAGAGAAAAGAGAGAGGAGCTGCGGGACTCAGTGCAGACAGAGAGAGAGACAGAAAGAAGAGAGAGGACCAGCGGGACTCAGTGCAGACAGAGAGAAAAGAGAGAGGAGCTGCGGGACTCAGTGCAGACAGAGAGAAAAGAGAGAGGAGCTGCGGGACTCAGTGCAGACAGAGAGAAAAGAGAGAGGAGCTGCGGGACTCAGTGCAGACAGAGAGAAAAGAGAGAGGAGCTGCGGGACTCAGTGCAGACAGAGAGAAAAGAGAGAGGAGCTGCGGGACTCAGTGCAGACAGAGAGAGAAGAGAGGAGCTGCGGGACTCAGTGCAGACAGAGAGAGAGACAGAAAGAAGAGAGAGGACCAGAGGGACTCAGTGCAGAAAAAGAGAAGAGAGAGGACCGGCGGGACTCAGTGCAGAGAGAGAGAAGAGAGAGGACCAGCGGGACTCAGTGCAGGGATAGAAGAGAGAGGACCAGCGGGACTCAGTGCAGAGAGAGAAGAGAGAGGACCAGAGGGACTCAGTGCAGAGAGAGAGAAAAGAGAGAGGACCAGAGGGACTCAGTGCAGACAGAGAGAAAAGAGAGAGGAGCTGCGGGACTCAGTGCAGAGAGAGAGAGAAGAGAGATGACCTGCGGGACTCAGTGCAGAGAGAGAAGATTGATGACCTGCGGGACTCAGTGCAGAGAGAGAAGATTGATGACCTGCGGGACTCAGTGCAGAGAGAGAAAAGAGATGACCTGCGGGACTCAGTGCAGAGAGAGAAAAGAGATGACCTGCGGGACTCAGTGCAGAGAGAGAAGAGAGATGACCTGCGGGACTCAGTGCAGAGAGAGAAGAGAGATGACCTGCGGGACTCAGTGCAGAGAGAGAAGAGAGATGACCTGCGGGACTCAGTGCAGAGAGAGAAGAGAGATGACCTGCGGGACTCAGTGCAGAGAGAGAAGAGAGATGACCTGCGGGACTCAGTGCAGAGAGAGAAGAGAGATGACCTGCGGGACTCAGTGCAGAGAGAGAAGAGAGATGACCTGCGGGACTCAGTGCAGAGAGAGAAGAGAGATGACCTGCGGGACTCAGTGCAGAGAGAGAAGAGAGATGACCTGCGGGACTCAGTGCAGAGAGAGAAGAGAGATGACCTGCGGGACTCAGTGCAGAGAGAGAAGAGAGATGACCTGCGGGACTCAGTGCAGAGAGAGAAGAGAGATGACCTGCGGGACTCAGTGCAGAGAGAGAAGAGAGATGACCTGCGGGACTCAGTGCAGAGAGAGAAGAGAGATGACCTGCGGGACTCAGTGCAGAGAGAGAAGAGAGATGACCTGCGGGACTCAGTGCAGAGAGAGAAGAGAGATGACCTGCGGGACTCAGTGCAGAGAGAGAAGAGAGATGACCTGCGGGACTCAGTGCAGAGAGAGAAGAGAGATGACCTGCGGGACTCAGTGCAGAGAGAGAAGAGAGATGACCTGCGGGACTCAGTGCAGAGAGAGAGAAGAGAGAGAACCAGCGGGACTCAGTGCAGAGAGAAAGAAGAGAGAGGACTAGAGGGACTCAGTGCAGAGAGAGAGAAAAGAGAGAGAACCAGCGGGACTCAGTGCAGACAGAGAGAGAAGAGAGGAGCTGCGGGACTCAGTGCAGACAGAGAGAGAAGAGAGGAGCTGCGGGACTCAGTGCAGACAGAGAGAGAAGAGAGGAGCTGCGGGACTCAGTGCAGACAGAGAGAGAAGAGAGGAGCTGCGGGACTCAGTGCAGACAGAGAGAGAAGAGAGGAGCTGCGGGACTCAGTGCAGACAGAGAGAGGAAGAGAGGACCAGCGGGACTCAGTGCAGAGAGAGAGAAAAGAGAGAGGAGCTGCAGTACTCAGTGCAGACAGAGGGAAAAGAGAGAGGAGCTGCGGGACTCAGTGCAGACAGAGAGAAAAGAGAGAGGAGCTGCGGGACTCAGTGCAGACAGAGAGAAAAGAGAGAGGAGCTGCGGGACTCAGTGCAGACAGAGAGAGAGACAGAAAGAAGAGAGAGGACCAGCGGGACTCAGTGCAGACAGAGAGAAAAGAGAGAGGAGCTGCGGGACTCAGTGCAGACAGAGAGAAAAGAGAGAGGAGCTGCGGGACTCAGTGCAGACAGAGAGAAAAGAGAGAGGAGCTGCGGGACTCAGTGCAGACAGAGAGAAAAGAGAGAGGAGCTGCGGGACTCAGTGCAGACAGAGAGAAAAGAGAGAGGAGCTGCGGGACTCAGTGCAGACAGAGAGAGAAGAGAGGAGCTGCGGGACTCAGTGCAGACAGAGAGAGAGACAGAAAGAAGAGAGAGGACCAGAGGGACTCAGTGCAGAAAAAGAGAAGAGAGAGGACCGGCGGGACTCAGTGCAGAGAGAGAGAAGAGAGAGGACCAGCGGGACTCAGTGCAGGGATAGAAGAGAGAGGACCAGCGGGACTCAGTGCAGAGAGAGAAGAGAGAGGACCAGAGGGACTCAGTGCAGAGAGAGAGAAAAGAGAGAGGACCAGAGGGGACTCAGTGCAGACAGAGAGAAAAGAGAGAGGAGCTGCGGGACTCAGTGCAGACAGAGAGAAAAGAGAGAGGAGCTGCGGGACTCAGTGCAGACAGAGAGAAAAGAGAGAGGAGCTGCGGGACTCAGTGCAGACAGAGAGAAAAGAGAGAGGAGCTGCGGGACTCAGTGCAGACAGAGAGAAAAGAGAGAGGAGCTGCGGGACTCAGTGCAGACAGAGAGAAAAGAGAGAGGAGCTGCGGGACTCAGTGCAGACAGAGAGAAAAGAGAGAGGAGCTGCGGGACTCAGTGCAGACAGAGAGAAAAGAGAGAGGAGCTGCGGGACTCAGTGCAGACAGAGAGAAAAGAGAGAGGAGCTGCGGGACTCAGTGCAGACAGAGAGAAAAGAGAGAGGAGCTGCGGGACTCAGTGCAGACAGAGAGAAAAGAGAGAGGAGCTGCGGGACTCAGTGCAGACAGAGAGAAAAGAGAGAGGAGCTGCGGGACTCAGTGCAGACAGAGAGAAAAGAGAGAGGAGCTGCGGGACTCAGTGCAGACAGAGAGAAAAGAGAGAGGAGCTGCGGGACTCAGTGCAGACATAGAGAGAGAGACAGAGAAGAGAGAGAGGACCAGTGGGACTCAGTGCAGAGAGAGAGAAAAGAGAGGACCAGCGGGACTCAGTGCAGAGAGAGAGAAAAGAGAGGACCTGCGGTACTCAGTGCAGACAGAGAGAGAAGAGAGGAGCTGCGGGACTCAGTGCAGACAGAGAGAGAAGAGAGAGGAGCTGCGGGACTCAGTGCAGACAGAGAGAAAAGAGAGAGGAGCTGCGGGACTCAGTGCAGACAGAGAGAAAAGAGAGAGGAGCTGCGGGACTCAGTGCAGACAGAGAGAAAAGAGAGAGGAGCTGCGGGACTCAGTGCAGACAGAGAGAAAAGAGAGAGGAGCTGCGGGACTCAGTGCAGACAGAGAGAAAGAGAGAGGAGCTGCGGGACTCAGTGCAGACAGAGAGAAAAGAGAGAGGAGCTGCGGGACTCAGTGCAGACAGAGAGAAAAGAGAGAGGAGCTGCGGGACTCAGTGCAGACAGAGAGAAAAGAGAGAGGAGCTGCGGGACTCAGTGCAGACAGAGAGAAAAGAGAGAGGAGCTGCGGGACTCAGTGCAGACAGAGAGAAAAGAGAGAGGAGCTGCGGGACTCAGTGCAGACAGAGAGAAAAGAGAGAGGAGCTGCGGGACTCAGTGCAGACAGAGAGAAAAGAGAGAGGAGCTGCGGGACTCAGTGCAGACAGAGAGAAAAGAGAGAGGAGCTGCGGGACTCAGTGCAGACAGAGAGAAAAGAGAGAGGAGCTGCGGGACTCAGTGCAGACAGAGAGAAAAGAGAGAGGAGCTGCGGGACTCAGTGCAGACAGAGAGAAAAGAGAGAGGAGCTGCGGGACTCAGTGCAGACAGAGAGAAAAGAGAGAGGAGCTGCGGGACTCAGTGCAGACAGAGAGAAAAGAGAGAGGAGCTGCGGGACTCAGTGCAGACAGAGAGAAAAGAGAGAGGAGCTGCGGGACTCAGTGCAGACAGAGAGAAAAGAGAGAGGAGCTGCGGGACTCAGTGCAGACAGAGAGAAAAGAGAGAGGAGCTGCGGGACTCAGTGCAGACAGAGAGAAAAGAGAGAGGAGCTGCGGGACTCAGTGCAGACAGAGAGAAAAGAGAGAGGAGCTGCGGGACTCAGTGCAGACATAGAGAGAGAGACAGAAAGAAGAGAGAGGACCAGTGGGACTCAGTGCAGAGAGAGATAAGAGAGAGGACCAGCGGGACTCAGTGCAGAGAGAGAGAAAAGAGAGGACCAGCGGGACTCAGTGCAGAGAGAGAGAAAAGAGAGGACCTGCGGTACTCAGTGCAGACAGAGAGAGAAGAGAGGAGCTGCGGGACTCAGTGCAGACAGAGAGAGAAGAGAGAGGAGCTGCGGGACTCAGTGCAGACAGAGAGAAAAGAGAGAGGAGCTGCGGGACTCAGTGCAGACAGAGAGAAAAGAGAGAGGAGCTGCGGGACTCAGTGCAGACAGAGAGAAAAGAGAGAGGAGCGGCGGGACTCAGTGCAGACAGAGAGAAAAGAGAGAGGAGCTGCGGGACTCAGTGCAGACAGAGAGAAAAGAGAGAGGAGCTGCGGGACTCAGTGCAGACAGAGAGAAAAGAGAGAGGAGCTGCGGGACTCAGTGCAGACAGAGAGAAAAGAGAGAGGAGCTGCGGGACTCAGTGCAGACAGAGAGAGAAGAGAGATGACCTGCGGGACTCAGTGCAGAGAGAGAAGATTGATGACCTTCGGGACTCAGTGCAGAGAGAGAAGATTGATGACCTGCGGGACTCAGTGCAGAGAGAGAAAAGAGATGACCTGCGGGACTCAGTGCAGAGAGAGAAAAGAGATGACCTGCGGGACTCATTGCAGAGAGAGAAGAGAGATGACCTGCGGGACTCAATGCAGAGAGAGAAGAGAGATGACCTGCCGGACTCAGTGCAGAGAGAGAAGAGAGATGACCTGCGGGACTCAGTGCAGAGAGAGAAGAGAGATGACCTGCGGGACTCAGTGCAGACAGAGAGAGAAGAGAGAGGAGCTGCGGGACTCAGTGCAGACAGAGAGAAAAGAGAGAGGAGCTGCGGGACTCAGTGCAGAGAGAGAAGAGAGATGACCTGCGGGACTCAGTGCAGAGAGAGAAGAGAGATGACCTGCGGGACTCAGTGCAGAGAGAGAAGAGAGATGACCTGCGGGACTCAATGCAGAGAGAGAAGAGAGATGACCTGCGGGACTCAGTGCAGAGAGAGAAAAGAGAGGACCTGCGGTACTCAGTGCAGACAGAGAGAGAAGAGAGGAGCTGCGGGACTCAGTGCAGACAGAGAGAGAAGAGAGAGGAGCTGCGGGACTCAGTGCAGACAGAGAGAAAAGAGAGAGGAGCTGCGGGACTCAGTGCAGACAGAGAGAAAAGAGAGAGGAGCTGCGGGACTCAGTGCAGACAGAGAGAAAAGAGAGAGGAGCTGCGGGACTCAGTGCAGACAGAGAGAAAAGAGAGAGGAGCTGCGGGACTGAGTGCAGACAGAGAGAAAAGAGAGAGGAGCTGCGGGACTCAGTGCAGACAGAGAGAAAAGAGAGAGGAGCTGCGGGACTCAGTGCAGACAGAGAGAAAAGAGAGAGGAGCTGCGGGACTCAGTGCAGACAGAGAGAGAAGAGAGATGACCTGCGGGACTCAGTGCAGAGAGAGAAGATTGATGACCTGCGGGACTCAGTGCAGAGAGAGAAGATTGATGACCTGCGGGACTCAGTGCAGAGAGAGAAAAGAGATGACCTGCGGGACTCAGTGCAGAGAGAGAAAAGAGATGACCTGCGGGACTCAGTGCAGAGAGAGAAGAGAGATGACCTGCGGGACTCAATGCAGAGAGAGAAGAGAGATGACCTGCGGGACTCAGTGCAGAGAGAGAAGAGAGATGACCTGCGGGACTCAGTGCAGAGAGAGAAGAGAGATGACCTGCGGGACTCAGTGCAGAGAGAGAAGAGAGATGACCTGCGGGACTCAGTGCAGAGAGAGAAGAGAGATGACCTGCGGGACTCAGTGCAGAGAGAGAAGAGAGATGACCTGCGGGACTCAGTGCAGAGAGAGAAGATTGATGACCTGCGGGACTCAGTGCAGAGAGAGAAGATTGATGACCTGCGGGACTCAGTGCAGAGAGAGAAAAGAGATGACCTGCGGGACTCAGTGCAGAGAGAGAAAAGAGATGACCTGCGGGACTCAGTGCAGAGAGAGAAGAGAGATGACCTGCGGGACTCAGTGCAGAGAGAGAAGAGAGATGACCTGCGGGACTCAGTGCAGAGAGAGAAGAGAGATGACCTGCGGGACTCAGTGCAGAGAGAGAAGAGAGATGACCTGCGGGACTCAGTGCAGAGAGAGAAGAGAGATGACCTGCGGGACTCAGTGCAGAGAGAGAAGAGAGATGACCTGCGGGACTCAGTGCAGAGAGAGAAGAGAGAGGACCAGAGGGACTCAGTGCAGAGAGAGAAGAGAGATGACCTGCGGGACTCAGTGCAGACAGAGAGAGAAGAGAGAGGAGCTGCGGGACTCAGTGCAGACAGAGAGAAAAGAGAGAGGAGCTGCGGGACTCAGTGCAGAGAGAGAAGAGAGATGACCTGCGGGACTCAGTGCAGAGAGAGAAGAGAGATGACCTGCGGGACTCAGTGCAGAGAGAGAAGAGAGATGACCTGCGGGACTCAATGCAGAGAGAGAAGAGAGATGACCTGCGGGACTCAGTGCAGAGAGAGAAAAGAGAGGACCTGCGGTACTCAGTGCAGACAGAGAGAGAAGAGAGGAGCTGCGGGACTCAGTGCAGACAGAGAGAGAAGAGAGAGGAGCTGCGGGACTCAGTGCAGACAGAGAGAAAAGAGAGAGGAGCTGCGGGACTCAGTGCAGACAGAGAGAAAAGAGAGAGGAGCTGCGGGACTCAGTGCAGACAGAGAGAAAAGAGAGAGGAGCTGCGGGACTCAGTGCAGACAGAGAGAAAAGAGAGAGGAGCTGCGGGACTGAGTGCAGACAGAGAGAAAAGAGAGAGGAGCTGCGGGACTCAGTGCAGACAGAGAGAAAGAGAGAGGAGCTGCGGGACTCAGTGCAGACAGAGAGAAAAGAGAGAGGAGCTGCGGGACTCAGTGCAGACAGAGAGAGAAGAGAGATGACCTGCGGGACTCAGTGCAGAGAGAGAAGATTGATGACCTGCGGGACTCAGTGCAGAGAGAGAAGATTGATGACCTGCGGGACTCAGTGCAGAGAGAGAAAAGAGATGACCTGCGGGACTCAGTGCAGAGAGAGAAAAGAGATGACCTGCGGGACTCAGTGCAGAGAGAGAAGAGAGATGACCTGCGGGACTCAATGCAGAGAGAGAAGAGAGATGACCTGCGGGACTCAGTGCAGAGAGAGAAGAGAGATGACCTGCGGGACTCAGTGCAGAGAGAGAAGAGAGATGACCTGCGGGACTCAGTGCAGAGAGAGAAGAGAGATGACCTGCGGGACTCAGTGCAGAGAGAGAAGAGAGATGACCTGCGGGACTCAGTGCAGAGAGAGAAGAGAGATGACCTGCGGGACTCAGTGCAGAGAGAGAAGATTGATGACCTGCGGGACTCAGTGCAGAGAGAGAAGATTGATGACCTGCGGGACTCAGTGCAGAGAGAGAAAAGAGATGACCTGCGGGACTCAGTGCAGAGAGAGAAAAGAGATGACCTGCGGGACTCAGTGCAGAGAGAGAAGAGAGATGACCTGCGGGACTCAGTGCAGAGAGAGAAGAGAGATGACCTGCGGGACTCAGTGCAGAGAGAGAAGAGAGATGACCTGCGGGACTCAGTGCAGAGAGAGAAGAGAGATGACCTGCGGGACTCAGTGCAGAGAGAGAAGAGAGATGACCTGCGGGACTCAGTGCAGAGAGAGAAGAGAGATGACCTGCGGGACTCAGTGCAGAGAGAGAAGAGAGAGGACCAGAGGGACTCAGTGCAGAGAGAGAGAAAGAGAGAGGACCAGAGGGACTCAGTGCAGACAGAGAGAAAAGAGAGAGGAGCTGCGGGACTCAGTGCAGACAGAGAGAAAAGAGAGAGGAGCTGCGGGACTCAGTGCAGACAGAGAGAAAAGAGAGAGGAGCTGCGGGACTCAGTGCAGACAGAGAGAAAGAGAGAGGAGCTGCGGGACTCAGTGCAGACAGAGAGAAAAGAGAGAGGAGCTGCGGGACTCAGTGCAGACAGAGAGAAAAGAGAGAGGAGCTGCGGGACTCAGTGCAGACAGAGAGAAAAGAGAGAGGAGCTGCGGGACTCAGTGCAGACAGAGAGAAAAGAGAGAGGAGCTGCGGGACTCAGTGCAGACAGAGAGAAAAGAGAGAGGAGCTGCGGGACTCAGTGCAGACAGAGAGAAAAGAGAGAGGAGCTGCGGGACTCAGTGCAGACAGAGAGAAAAGAGAGAGGAGCTGCGGGACTCAGTGCAGACAGAGAGAAAAGAGAGAGGAGCTGCGGGACTCAGTGCAGACAGAGAGAAAAGAGAGAGGAGCTGCGGGACTCAGTGCAGACAGAGAGAAAAGAGAGAGGAGCTGCGGGACTCAGTGCAGACAGAGAGAAAAGAGAGAGGAGCTGCGGGACTCAGTGCAGACAGAGAGAAAAGAGAGAGGAGCTGCGGGGACTCAGTGCAGACATAGAGAGAGAGACAGAAAGAAGAGAGAGGACCAGTGGGACTCAGTGCAGAGAGAGAGAAAAGAGAGGACCAGCGGGACTCAGTGCAGAGAGAGAGAAAAGAGGACCTGCGGTACTCAGTGCAGACAGAGAGAGAAGAGAGGAGCTGCGGGACTCAGTGCAGACAGAGAGAGAAGAGAGAGGAGCTGCGGGACTCAGTGCAGACAGAGAGAAAAGAGAGAGGAGCTGCGGGACTCAGTGCAGACAGAGAGAAAAGAGAGAGGAGCTGCGGGACTCAGTGCAGACAGAGAGAAAAGAGAGAGGAGCTGCGGGGACTCAGTGCAGACAGAGAGAAAAGAGAGAGGAGCTGCGGGACTCAGTGCAGACAGAGAGAAAAGAGAGAGGAGCTGCGGGACTCAGTGCAGACAGAGAGAAAAGAGAGAGGAGCTGCGGGACTCAGTGCAGACAGAGAGAAAAGAGAGAGTAGCTGCGGGACTCAGTGCAGACAGAGAGAAAAGAGAGAGGAGCTGCGGGACTCAGTGCAGACAGAGAGAAAAGAGAGAGGAGCTGCGGGACTCAGTGCAGACAGAGAGAAAAGAGAGAGGAGCTGCGGGACTCAGTGCAGACAGAGAGAAAAGAGAGAGGAGCTGCGGGACTCAGTGCAGACAGAGAGAAAAGAGAGAGGAGCTGCGGGACTCAGTGCAGACAGAGAGAAAAGAGAGAGGAGCTGCGGGACTCAGTGCAGACAGAGAGAAAAGAGAGAGGAGCTGCGGGACTCAGTGCAGACAGAGAGAAAAGAGAGAGGAGCTGCGGGACTCAGTGCAGACAGAGAGAAAAGAGAGAGGAGCTGCGGGACTCAGTGCAGACAGAGAGAAAAGAGAGAGGAGCTGCGGGACTCAGTGCAGACAGAGAGAAAAGAGAGAGGAGCTGCGGGACTCAGTGCAGACAGAGAGAAAAGAGAGAGGAGCTGCGGGACTCAGTGCAGACAGAGAGAAAAGAGAGAGGAGCTGCGGGACTCAGTGCAGACAGAGAGAAAAGAGAGAGGAGCTGCGGGACTCAGTGCAGACAGAGAGAAAAGAGAGAGGAGCTGCGGGACTCAGTGCAGACAGAGAGAAAAGAGAGAGGAGCTGCGGGACTCAGTGCAGACAGAGAGAAAAGAGAGAGGAGCTGCGGGACTCAGTGCAGACAGAGAGAAAAGAGAGAGGAGCTGCGGGACTCAGTGCAGACATAGAGAGAGAGACAGAAAGAAGAGAGAGGACCAGTGGGACTCAGTGCAGAGAGAGATAAGAGAGAGGACCAGCGGGACTCAGTGCAGAGAGAGAGAAAAGAGAGGACCAGCGGGACTCAGTGCAGAGAGAGAGAAAAGAGAGGACCTGCGGTACTCAGTGCAGACAGAGAGAGAAGAGAGGAGCTGCGGGACTCAGTGCAGACAGAGAGAGAAGAGAGAGGAGCTGCGGGACTCAGTGCAGACAGAGAGAAAAGAGAGAGGAGCTGCGGGACTCAGTGCAGACAGAGAGAAAAGAGAGAGGAGCTGCGGGACTCAGTGCAGACAGAGAGAAAAGAGAGAGGAGCGGCGGGACTCAGTGCAGACAGAGAGAAAAGAGAGAGGAGCTGCGGGACTCAGTGCAGACAGAGAGAAAAGAGAGAGGAGCTGCGGGACTCAGTGCAGACAGAGAGAAAAGAGAGAGGAGCTGCGGGACTCAGTGCAGACAGAGAGAAAAGAGAGAGGAGCTGCGGGACTCAGTGCAGACAGAGAGAGAAGAGAGATGACCTGCGGGACTCAGTGCAGAGAGAGAAGATTGATGACCTGCGGGACTCAGTGCAGAGAGAGAAGATTGATGACCTGCGGGACTCAGTGCAGAGAGAGAAAAGAGATGACCTGCGGGACTCAGTGCAGAGAGAGAAAAGAGATGACCTGCGGGACTCAGTGCAGAGAGAGAAGAGAGATGACCTGCGGGACTCAATGCAGAGAGAGAAGAGAGATGACCTGCGGGACTCAGTGCAGAGAGAGAAGAGAGATGACCTGCGGGACTCAGTGCAGAGAGAGAAGAGAGATGACCTGCGGGACTCAGTGCAGACAGAGAGAGAAGAGAGAGGAGCTGCGGGACTCAGTGCAGACAGAGAGAAAAGAGAGAGGAGCTGCGGGACTCAGTGCAGAGAGAGAAGAGAGATGACCTGCGGGACTCAGTGCAGAGAGAGAAGAGAGATGACCTGCGGGACTCAGTGCAGAGAGAGAAGAGAGATGACCTGCGGGACTCAATGCAGAGAGAGAAGAGAGATGACCTGCGGGACTCAGTGCAGAGAGAGAAAAGAGAGGACCTGCGGTACTCAGTGCAGACAGAGAGAGAAGAGAGGAGCTGCGGGACTCAGTGCAGACAGAGAGAGAAGAGAGAGGAGCTGCGGGACTCAGTGCAGACAGAGAGAAAAGAGAGAGGAGCTGCGGGACTCAGTGCAGACAGAGAGAAAAGAGAGAGGAGCTGCGGGACTCAGTGCAGACAGAGAGAAAAGAGAGAGGAGCTGCGGGACTCAGTGCAGACAGAGAGAAAAGAGAGAGGAGCTGCGGGGACTGAGTGCAGACAGAGAGAAAAGAGAGAGGAGCTGCGGGACTCAGTGCAGACAGAGAGAAAAGAGAGAGGAGCTGCGGGACTCAGTGCAGACAGAGAGAAAAGAGAGAGGAGCTGCGGGACTCAGTGCAGACAGAGAGAGAAGAGAGATGACCTGCGGGACTCAGTGCAGAGAGAGAAGATTGATGACCTGCGGGACTCAGTGCAGAGAGAGAAGATTGATGACCTGCGGGACTCAGTGCAGAGAGAGAAAGAGATGACCTGCGGGACTCAGTGCAGAGAGAGAAAAGAGATGACCTGCGGGACTCAGTGCAGAGAGAGAAGAGAGATGACCTGCGGGACTCAATGCAGAGAGAGAAGAGAGATGACCTGCGGGACTCAGTGCAGAGAGAGAAGAGAGATGACCTGCGGGACTCAGTGCAGAGAGAGAAGAGAGATGACCTGCGGGACTCAGTGCAGAGAGAGAAGAGAGATGACCTGCGGGACTCAGTGCAGAGAGAGAAGAGAGATGACCTGCGGGACTCAGTGCAGAGAGAGAAGAGAGATGACCTGCGGGACTCAGTGCAGAGAGAGAAGATTGATGACCTGCGGGACTCAGTGCAGAGAGAGAAGATTGATGACCTGCGGGACTCAGTGCAGAGAGAGAAAAGAGATGACCTGCGGGACTCAGTGCAGAGAGAGAAAGAGATGACCTGCGGGACTCAGTGCAGAGAGAGAAGAGAGATGACCTGCGGGACTCAGTGCAGAGAGAGAAGATTGATGACCTGCGGGACTCAGTGCAGAGAGAGAAGATTGATGACCTGCGGGACTCAGTGCAGAGAGAGAAAAGAGATGACCTGCGGGACTCAGTGCAGAGAGAGAAGAGAGATGACCTGCGGGACTCAGTGCAGAGAGAGAAGAGAGATGACCTGCGGGACTCAGTGCAGAGAGAGAAGAGAGATGACCTGCGGGACTCAGTGCAGAGAGAGAAGAGAGATGACCTGCGGGACTCAGTGCAGAGAGAGAAGAGAGATGACCTGCGGGACTCAGTGCAGAGAGAGAAGAGAGATGACCTGCGGGACTCAGTGCAGAGAGAGAAGAGAGATGACCTGCGGGACTCAGTGCAGAGAGAGAAGAGAGATGACCTGCGGGACTCAGTGCAGAGAGAGAAGAGAGATGACCTGCGGGACTCAGTGCAGAGAGAGAAGAGAGATGACCTGCGGGACTCAGTGCAGAGAGAGAAGAGAGATGACCTGCGGGACTCAGTGCAGACAGAGAGAGAAGAGAGAGGAGCTGCGGGACTCAGTGCAGACAGAGAGAAAAGAGAGAGGAGCTGCGGGACTCAGTGCAGACAGAGAGAAAAGAGAGAGGAGCTGCGGGACTCAGTGCAGAGAGAGAAGAGAGATGACCTGCGGGACTCAGTGCAGAGAGAGAAGAGAGATGACCTGCGGGACTCAGTGCAGAGAGAGAAGAGAGATGACCTGCGGGACTCAGTGCAGAGAGAGAAAAGAGAGGACCTGCGGTACTCAGTGCAGACAGAGAGAGAAGAGAGGAGCTGCGGGACTCAGTGCAGACAGAGAGAGAAGAGAGAGGAGCTGCGGGACTCAGTGCAGACAGAGAGAAAAGAGAGAGGAGCTGCGGGACTCAGTGCAGACAGAGAGAAAAGAGAGAGGAGCTGCGGGACTCAGTGCAGACAGAGAGAAAAGAGAGAGGAGCTGCGGGACTCAGTGCAGACAGAGAGAAAAGAGAGAGGAGCTGCGGGACTGAGTGCAGACAGAGAGAAAAGAGAGAGGAGCTGCGGGACTCAGTGCAGACAGAGAGAAAAGAGAGAGGAGCTGCGGGACTCAGTGCAGACAGAGAGAAAAGAGAGAGGAGCTGCGGGACTCAGTGCAGACAGAGAGAGAAGAGAGATGACCTGCGGGACTCAGTGCAGAGAGAGAAGATTGATGACCTGCGGGACTCAGTGCAGAGAGAGAAGATTGATGACCTGCGGGACTCAGTGCAGAGAGAGAAAAGAGATGACCTGCGGGACTCAGTGCAGAGAGAGAAAAGAGATGACCTGCGGGACTCAGTGCAGAGAGAGAAGAGAGATGACCTGCGGGACTCAATGCAGAGAGAGAAGAGAGATGACCTGCGGGACTCAGTGCAGAGAGAGAAGAGAGATGACCTGCGGGACTCAGTGCAGAGAGAGAAGAGAGATGACCTGCGGGACTCAGTGCAGAGAGAGAAGAGAGATGACCTGCGGGACTCAGTGCAGAGAGAGAAGAGAGATGACCTGCGGGACTCAGTGCAGAGAGAGAAGAGAGATGACCTGCGGGACTCAGTGCAGAGAGAGAAGATTGATGACCTGCGGGACTCAGTGCAGAGAGAGAAGATTGATGACCTGCGGGACTCAGTGCAGAGAGAGAAAAGAGATGACCTGCGGGACTCAGTGCAGAGAGAGAAAAGAGATGACCTGCGGGACTCAGTGCAGAGAGAGAAGAGAGATGACCTGCGGGACTCAGTGCAGAGAGAGAAGAGAGATGACCTGCGGGACTCAGTGCAGAGAGAGAAGAGAGATGACCTGCGGGACTCAGTGCAGAGAGAGAAGAGAGATGACCTGCGGGACTCAGTGCAGAGAGAGAAGAGAGATGACCTGCGGGACTCAGTGCAGAGAGAGAAGAGAGATGACCTGCGGGACTCAGTGCAGAGAGAGAAGAGAGAGGACCAGAGGGACTCAGTGCAGAGAGAGAGAAAAGAGAGAGGACCAGAGGGACTCAGTGCAGACAGAGAGAAAAGAGAGAGGAGCTGCGGGACTCAGTGCAGACAGAGAGAAAAGAGAGAGGAGCTGCGGGACTCAGTGCAGACAGAGAGAAAAGAGAGAGGAGCTGCGGGACTCAGTGCAGACAGAGAGAAAAGAGAGAGGAGCTGCGGGACTCAGTGCAGACAGAGAGAAAAGAGAGAGGAGCTGCGGGACTCAGTGCAGACAGAGAGAAAAGAGAGAGGAGCTGCGGGACTCAGTGCAGACAGAGAGAAAAGAGAGAGGAGCTGCGGGACTCAGTGCAGACAGAGAGAAAAGAGAGAGGAGCTGCGGGACTCAGTGCAGACAGAGAGAAAAGAGAGAGGAGCTGCGGGACTCAGTGCAGACAGAGAGAAAAGAGAGAGGAGCTGCGGGACTCAGTGCAGACAGAGAGAAAAGAGAGAGGAGCTGCGGGACTCAGTGCAGACAGAGAGAAAAGAGAGAGGAGCTGCGGGACTCAGTGCAGACAGAGAGAAAAGAGAGAGGAGCTGCGGGACTCAGTGCAGACAGAGAGAAAAGAGAGAGGAGCTGCGGGACTCAGTGCAGACAGAGAGAAAAGAGAGAGGAGCTGCGGGACTCAGTGCAGACAGAGAGAAAAGAGAGAGGAGCTGCGGGACTCAGTGCAGACATAGAGAGAGAGACAGAAAGAAGAGAGAGGACCAGTGGGACTCAGTGCAGAGAGAGAGAAAAGAGAGGACCAGCGGGACTCAGTGCAGAGAGAGAGAAAAGAGAGGACCTGCGGTACTCAGTGCAGACAGAGAGAGAAGAGAGGAGCTGCGGGACTCAGTGCAGACAGAGAGAGAAGAGAGAGGAGCTGCGGGACTCAGTGCAGACAGAGAGAAAAGAGAGAGGAGCTGCGGGACTCAGTGCAGACAGAGAGAAAAGAGAGAGGAGCTGCGGGACTCAGTGCAGACAGAGAGAAAAGAGAGAGGAGCTGCGGGACTCAGTGCAGACAGAGAGAAAAGAGAGAGGAGCTGCGGGACTCAGTGCAGACAGAGAGAAAAGAGAGAGGAGCTGCGGGACTCAGTGCAGACAGAGAGAAAAGAGAGAGGAGCTGCGGGACTCAGTGCAGACAGAGAGAAAAGAGAGAGGAGCTGCGGGACTCAGTGCAGACAGAGAGAAAAGAGAGAGGAGCTGCGGGACTCAGTGCAGACAGAGAGAAAAGAGAGAGGAGCTGCGGGACTCAGTGCAGACAGAGAGAAAAGAGAGAGGAGCTGCGGGACTCAGTGCAGACAGAGAGAAAAGAGAGAGGAGCTGCGGGACTCAGTGCAGACAGAGAGAAAAGAGAGAGGAGCTGCGGGACTCAGTGCAGACAGAGAGAAAAGAGAGAGGAGCTGCGGGACTCAGTGCAGACAGAGAGAAAAGAGAGAGGAGCTGCGGGACTCAGTGCAGACAGAGAGAAAAGAGAGAGGAGCTGCGGGACTCAGTGCAGACAGAGAGAAAAGAGAGAGGAGCTGCGGGACTCAGTGCAGACAGAGAGAAAAGAGAGAGGAGCTGCGGGACTCAGTGCAGACAGAGAGAAAAGAGAGAGGAGCTGCGGGACTCAGTGCAGACAGAGAGAAAAGAGAGAGGAGCTGCGGGACTCAGTGCAGACAGAGAGAAAAGAGAGAGGAGCTGCGGGACTCAGTGCAGACAGAGAGAAAAGAGCGAGGAGCTGCGGGACTCAGTGCAGACAGAGAGAAAAGAGAGAGGAGCTGCGGGACTCAGTGCAGACAGAGAGAAAAGAGAGAGGAGCTGCGGGACTCAGTGCAGACAGAGAGAAAAGAGAGAGGAGCTGCGGGACTCAGTGCAGACAGAGAGAAAAGAGAGAGGAGCTGCGGGACTCAGTGCAGACATAGAGAGAGAGACAGAAAGAAGAGAGAGGACCAGTGGGACTCAGTGCAGAGAGAGATAAGAGAGAGGACCAGCGGGACTCAGTGCAGAGAGAGAGAAAAGAGAGGACCAGCGGGACTCAGTGCAGAGAGAGAGAAAAGAGAGGACCTGCGGTACTCAGTGCAGACAGAGAGAGAAGAGAGGAGCTGCGGGACTCAGTGCAGACAGAGAGAGAAGAGAGAGGAGCTGCGGGACTCAGTGCAGACAGAGAGAAAAGAGAGAGGAGCTGCGGGACTCAGTGCAGACAGAGAGAAAAGAGAGAGGAGCTGCGGGACTCAGTGCAGACAGAGAGAAAAGAGAGAGGAGCGGCGGGACTCAGTGCAGACAGAGAGAAAAGAGAGAGGAGCTGCGGGACTCAGTGCAGACAGAGAGAAAAGAGAGAGGAGCTGCGGGACTCAGTGCAGACAGAGAGAAAAGAGAGAGGAGCTGCGGGACTCAGTGCAGACAGAGAGAAAAGAGAGAGGAGCTGCGGGACTCAGTGCAGACAGAGAGAGAAGAGAGATGACCTGCGGGACTCAGTGCAGAGAGAGAAGATTGATGACCTGCGGGACTCAGTGCAGAGAGAGAAGATTGATGACCTGCGGGACTCAGTGCAGAGAGAGAAAAGAGATGACCTGCGGGACTCAGTGCAGAGAGAGAAAAGAGATGACCTGCGGGACTCAGTGCAGAGAGAGAAGAGAGATGACCTGCGGGACTCAATGCAGAGAGAGAAGAGAGATGACCTGCGGGACTCAGTGCAGAGAGAGAAGAGAGATGACCTGCGGGACTCAGTGCAGAGAGAGAAGAGAGATGACCTGCGGGACTCAGTGCAGACAGAGAGAGAAGAGAGAGGAGCTGCGGGACTCAGTGCAGACAGAGAGAAAAGAGAGAGGAGCTGCGGGACTCAGTGCAGAGAGAGAAGAGAGATGACCTGCGGGACTCAGTGCAGAGAGAGAAGAGAGATGACCTGCGGGACTCAGTGCAGAGAGAGAAGAGAGATGACCTGCGGGACTCAATGCAGAGAGAGAAGAGAGATGACCTGCGGGACTCAGTGCAGAGAGAGAAAAGAGAGGACCTGCGGTACTCAGTGCAGACAGAGAGAGAAGAGAGGAGCTGCGGGACTCAGTGCAGACAGAGAGAGAAGAGAGAGGAGCTGCGGGACTCAGTGCAGACAGAGAGAAAAGAGAGAGGAGCTGCGGGACTCAGTGCAGACAGAGAGAAAAGAGAGAGGAGCTGCGGGACTGAGTGCAGACAGAGAGAAAAGAGAGAGGAGCTGCGGGACTCAGTGCAGACAGAGAGAAAAGAGAGAGGAGCTGCGGGACTCAGTGCAGACAGAGAGAAAAGAGAGAGGAGCTGCGGGACTCAGTGCAGACAGAGAGAGAAGAGAGATGACCTGCGGGACTCAGTGCAGAGAGAGAAGATTGATGACCTGCGGGACTCAGTGCAGAGAGAGAAGATTGATGACCTGCGGGACTCAGTGCAGAGAGAGAAAAGAGATGACCTGCGGGACTCAGTGCAGAGAGAGAAAAGAGATGACCTGCGGGACTCAGTGCAGAGAGAGAAGAGAGATGACCTGCGGGACTCAATGCAGAGAGAGAAGAGAGATGACCTGCGGGACTCAGTGCAGAGAGAGAAGAGAGATGACCTGCGGGACTCAGTGCAGAGAGAGAAGAGAGATGACCTGCGGGACTCAGTGCAGAGAGAGAAGAGAGATGACCTGCGGGACTCAGTGCAGAGAGAGAAGAGAGATGACCTGCGGGACTCAGTGCAGAGAGAGAAGAGAGATGACCTGCGGGACTCAGTGCAGAGAGAGAAGATTGATGACCTGCGGGACTCAGTGCAGAGAGAGAAGATTGATGACCTGCGGGACTCAGTGCAGAGAGAGAAAAGAGATGACCTGCGGGACTCAGTGCAGAGAGAGAAAAGAGATGACCTGCGGGACTCAGTGCAGAGAGAGAAGAGAGATGACCTGCGGGACTCAGTGCAGAGAGAGAAGAGAGATGACCTGCGGGACTCAGTGCAGAGAGAGAAGAGAGATGACCTGCGGGACTCAGTGCAGAGAGAGAAGAGAGATGACCTGCGGGACTCAGTGCAGAGAGAGAAGAGAGATGACCTGCGGGACTCAGTGCAGAGAGAGAAGAGAGATGACCTGCGGGACTCAGTGCAGAGAGAGAAGAGAGATGACCTGCGGGACTCAGTGCAGAGAGAGAAGAGAGATGACCTGCGGGACTCAGTGCAGAGAGAGAAGAGAGATGACCTGCGGGACTCAGTGCAGAGAGAGAAGAGAGATGACCTGCGGGACTCAGTGCAGAGAGAGAAGAGAGATGACCTGCGGGACTCAGTGCAGAGAGAGAAGAGAGATGACCTGCGGGACTCAGTGCAGAGAGAGAAGAGAGATGACCTGCGGGACTCAGTGCAGAGAGAGAAGAGAGATGACCTGCGGGACTCAGTGCAGAGAGAGAAGAGAGATGACCTGCGGGACTCAGTGCAGAGAGAGAAGAGAGATGACCTGCGGGACTCAGTGCAGAGAGAGAAGAGAGATGACCTGCGGGACTCAGTGCAGAGAGAGAAGAGAGATGACCTGCGGGACTCAGTGCAGAGAGAGAAGAGAGATGACCTGCGGGACTCAGTGCAGAGAGAGAAGAGAGATGACCTGCGGGACTCAGTGCAGAGAGAGAGAAGAGAGAGAACCAGCGGGACTCAGTGCAGAGAGAAAGAAGAGAGAGGACTAGAGGGACTCAGTGCAGAGAGAGAGAAAAGAGAGAGAACCAGCGGGACTCAGTGCAGACAGAGAGAGAAGAGAGGAGCTGCGGGACTCAGTGCAGACAGAGAGAGAAGAGAGGAGCTGCGGGACTCAGTGCAGACAGAGAGAGAAGAGAGGAGCTGCGGGACTCAGTGCAGACAGAGAGAGAAGAGAGGAGCTGCGGGACTCAGTGCAGACAGAGAGAGAAGAGAGGACCAGCGGGACTCAGTGCAGAGAGAGAGAAAAGAGAGAGGAGCTGCAGTACTCAGTGCAGACAGAGAGAAAAGAGAGAGGAGCTGCGGGACTCAGTGCAGACAGAGAGAAAAGAGAGAGGAGCTGCGGGACTCAGTGCAGACAGAGAGAAAAGAGAGAGGAGCTGCGGGACTCAGTGCAGACAGAGAGAGAGACAGAAAGAAGAGAGAGGACCAGCGGGACTCAGTGCAGACAGAGAGAAAAGAGAGAGGAGCTGCGGGACTCAGTGCAGACAGAGAGAAAAGAGAGAGGAGCTGCGGGACTCAGTGCAGACAGAGAGAAAAGAGAGAGGAGCTGCGGGACTCAGTGCAGACAGAGAGAAAAGAGAGAGGAGCTGCGGGACTCAGTGCAGACAGAGAGAAAAGAGAGAGGAGCTGCGGGACTCAGTGCAGACAGAGAGAAAAGAGAGAGGAGCTGCGGGACTCAGTGCAGACAGAGAGAGAAGAGAGGAGCTGCGGGACTCAGTGCAGACAGAGAGAGAGACAGAAAGAAGAGAGAGGACCAGAGGGACTCAGTGCAGAAAAAGAGAAGAGAGAGGACCGGCGGGACTCAGTGCAGAGAGAGAGAAGAGAGAGGACCAGCGGGACTCAGTGCAGGGATAGAAGAGAGAGGACCAGCGGGACTCAGTGCAGAGAGAGAAGAGAGAGGACCAGAGGGACTCAGTGCAGAGAGAGAGAAAAGAGAGAGGACCAGAGGGACTCAGTGCAGACAGAGAGAAAAGAGAGAGGAGCTGCGGGACTCAGTGCAGACAGAGAGAAAAGAGAGAGGAGCTGCGGGACTCAGTGCAGACAGAGAGAAAAGAGAGAGGAGCTGCGGGACTCAGTGCAGACAGAGAGAAAAGAGAGAGGAGCTGCGGGACTCAGTGCAGACAGAGAGAAAAGAGAGAGGAGCTGCGGGACTCAGTGCAGACAGAGAGAAAAGAGAGAGGAGCTGCGGGACTCAGTGCAGACAGAGAGAAAAGAGAGAGGAGCTGCGGGACTCAGTGCAGACAGAGAGAAAAGAGAGAGGAGCTGCGGGACTCAGTGCAGACAGAGAGAAAAGAGAGAGGAGCTGCGGGACTCAGTGCAGACAGAGAGAAAAGAGAGAGGAGCTGCGGGACTCAGTGCAGACAGAGAGAAAAGAGAGAGGAGCTGCGGGACTCAGTGCAGAGAGAGAGAAAAGAGAGAGGAGCTGCGGGACTCAGTGCAGACAGAGAGAAAAGAGAGAGGAGCTGCGGGACTCAGTGCAGACAGAGAGAAAAGAGAGAGGAGCTGCGGGACTCAGTGCAGACATAGAGAGAGAGACAGAAAGAAGAGAGAGGACCAGTGGGACTCAGTGCAGAGAGAGAGAAAAGAGAGGACCAGCGGGACTCAGTGCAGAGAGAGAGAAAAGAGAGGACCTGCGGTACTCAGTGCAGACAGAGAGAGAAGAGAGGAGCTGCGGGACTCAGTGCAGACAGAGAGAGAAGAGAGAGGAGCTGCGGGACTCAGTGCAGACAGAGAGAAAAGAGAGAGGAGCTGCGGGACTCAGTGCAGACAGAGAGAAAAGAGAGAGGAGCTGCGGGACTCAGTGCAGACAGAGAGAAAAGAGAGAGGAGCTGCGGGACTTAGTGCAGACAGAGAGAAAAGAGAGAGGAGCTGCGGGACTCAGTGCAGACAGAGAGAAAAGAGAGAGGAGCTGCGGGACTCAGTGCAGACAGAGAGAAAAGAGAGAGGAGCTGCGGGACTCAGTGCAGACAGAGAGAAAAGAGAGAGGAGCTGCGGGACTCAGTGCAGACAGAGACAAAAGAGAGAGGAGCTGCGGGACTCAGTGCAGACAGAGAGAAAAGAGAGAGGAGCTGCGGGACTCAGTGCAGACAGAGAGAAAAGAGAGAGGAGCTGCGGGACTCAGTGCAGACAGAGAGAAAAGAGAGAGGAGCTGCGGGACTCAGTGCAGACAGAGAGAAAAGAGAGAGGAGCTGTGGGACTCAGTGCAGACAGAGAGAAAAGAGAGAGGAGCTGCGGGACTCAGTGCAGACAGAGAGAAAAGAGAGAGGAGCTGCGGGACTCAGTGCAGACAGAGAGAAAAGAGAGAGGAGCTGCGGGACTCAGTGCAGACAGAGAGAAAAGAGAGAGGAGCTGCGGGACTCAGTGCAGACAGAGAGAAAAGAGAGAGGAGCTGCGGGACTCAGTGCAGACAGAGAGAAAAGAGAGAGGAGCTGCGGGACTCAGTGCAGACAGAGAGAAAAGAGAGAGGAGCTGCGGGACTCAGTGCAGACAGAGAGAAAAGAGAGAGGAGCTGCGGGACTCAGTGCAGACAGAGAGAAAAGAGAGAGGAGCTGCGGGACTCAGTGCAGACAGAGAGAAAAGAGAGAGGAGCTGCGGGACTCAGTGCAGACAGAGAGAAAAGAGAGAGGAGCTGCGGGACTCAGTGCAGACAGAGAGAAAAGAGAGAGGAGCTGCGGGACTCAGTGCAGACATAGAGAGAGAGACAGAAAGAAGAGAGAGGACCAGTGGGACTCAGTGCAGAGAGAGATAAGAGAGAGGACCAGCGGGACTCAGTGCAGAGAGAGAGAAAAGAGAGGACCAGCGGGACTCAGTGCAGAGAGAGAGAAAAGAGAGGACCTGCGGTACTCAGTGCAGACAGAGAGAGAAGAGAGGAGCTGCGGGACTCAGTGCAGACAGAGAGAGAAGAGAGAGGAGCTGCGGGACTCAGTGCAGACAGAGAGAAAAGAGAGAGGAGCTGCGGGACTCAGTGCAGACAGAGAGAAAAGAGAGAGGAGCGGCGGGACTCAGTGCAGACAGAGAGAAAAGAGAGAGGAGCTGCGGGACTCAGTGCAGACAGAGAGAAAAGAGAGAGGAGCTGCGGGACTCAGTGCAGACAGAGAGAAAAGAGAGAGGAGCTGCGGGACTCAGTGCAGACAGAGAGAAAAGAGAGAGGAGCTGCGGGACTCAGTGCAGACAGAGAGAAAAGAGAGAGGAGCTGCGGGACTCAGTGCAGACAGAGAGAAAAGAGAGAGGAGCTGCGGGACTCAGTGCAGACAGAGAGAAAAGAGAGAGGAGCTGCGGGACTCAGTGCAGACATAGAGAGAGAGACAGAAAGAAGAGAGAGGAACAAAAAGAAGAGAGAGGAACAGAGGGACTCAGTGCAGAAAAAGAGAAGAGAGAGGAGCTGCGGGACTCAGTGCAGACAGAGAGAGAAGAGAGAGGAGCTGCGGGACTCAGTGCAGACAGAGAGAGTAGAGAGGAGCTGCGGGACTCAGTGCAGACAGAGAGAGAGTCAGAAAGAAGAGAGAGGACCAGCGGGACTCAGTGCAGAGAGAGAGAAAAGAGAGAGGAGCTGCGGACTCAGTGCAGACATAGAGAGAGAGACAGAAAGAAGAGAGAGGACCAGAGGGACTCAGTGCAGAAAAAGAGAAGAGAGAGGAGGTGCGGGACTCAGTGCAGAGAGAGAAAGAAGAGAGAGGACCAGCGGGACTCAGTGCAGAGAGAGATAAGAGAACCAGCGGGACTCAGTGCAGAGAGAGATAGAGAGAGAACCAGAGGGGACTCAGTGCAGAAAGAGATAAGAGAGAGAACCAGCGGGACTCAGTGCAGAGAGAGATAAGAGAACCAGCGGGACTCAGTGCAGAGAGAGATAAGAGAGAGAACCAGTGGGACTCAGTGCAGAGAGAGATAAGAGAGAGAACCAGTGGGACTCAGTGCAGAGAGAGATAAGAGAGAGAACCAGCGGGACTCAGTGCAGAGAGAGATAAGAGAGAGGACCAGCGGGACTCAGTGCAGAGAGAGAGAAAAGAGAGGACCTGCGGGACTCAGTGCAGACAGAGAGAGAAGAGAGGACCTGCGGGACTCAGTGCAGACAGAGAGAGAGACAGAAAGAAGAGAGAGGACCAGCGGGACTCAGTGCAGAGAGAGAAAGAAGAGAGAGGACCAGCGGGACTTAGTGCAGAGAGAGAGAGGGAGAGAAGAGAGAAGAGAGAGGACCAGCGGGACTCAGAGAAGAGAGAGAGAGAGAGAGAAGAGAGAGGACCTGCGGGACTCAGTGCAGATAGAGAGAGAGAGAGAGAGAGAAGAGAGAGGACCTGCGGGACTCAGTGCAGAGAGAGATAAGAGAACCAGCGGGACTCAGTGCAGAGAGAGATAAGAGAGAGAACCAGTGGGACTCAGTGCAGAGAGAGATAAGAGAGAGAACCAGTGGGACTCAGTGCAGAGAGAGATAAGAGAGAGAACCAGCGGGACTCAGTGCAGAGAGAGATAAGAGAGAGGACCAGCGGGACTCAGTGCAGAGAGAGAGAAAAGAGAGGACCTGCGGGACTCAGTGCAGACAGAGAGAGAAGAGAGGACCTGCGGGACTCAGTGCAGACAGAGAGAGAGACAGAAAGAAGAGAGAAGACCAGCGGGACTCAGTGCAGAGAGAGAAAGAAGAGAGAGGACCAGCGGGACTTAGTGCAGAGAGAGAGAGGGAGAGAAGAGAGAAGAGAGAGGACCAGCGGGACTCAGAGAAGAGAGAGAGAGAGAGAGAAGAGAGAGGACCTGCGGGACTCAGTGCAGATAGAGAGAGAGAGAGAGAGAGAGAGAGAAGAGAGAGGACCTGCGGGACTCAGTGCAGAGAGAGAGAGAGAAGAGAGAGGACCTGCGGGACTCAGTGCAGAGAGAGAGAGAGAGAGAAGAGAGAGGACCTGCGGGACTCAGTGCAGAGAGAGAGAGAGATAGAGAAAGAGAAGAGAGAGGACCTGCGGGACTCAGTGCAGACAGAGAGAAAAGAGAGAGGAGCTGCGGGACTCAGTGCAGACAGAGAGAAAAGAGAGAGGAGCTGCGGGACTCAGTGCAGACAGAGAGAAAAGAGAGAGGAGCTGCGGGACTCAGTGCAGACAGAGAGAAAAGAGAGAGGAGCTGCGGGACTCAGTGCAGACAGAGAGAAAAGAGAGAGGAGCTGCGGGACTCAGTGCAGACAGAGAGAAAAGAGAGAGGAGCTGCGGGACTCAGTGCAGACAGAGAGAAAAGAGAGAGGAGCTGCGGGACTCAGTGCAGACAGAGAGAAAAGAGAGAGGAGCTGCGGGACTCAGTGCAGACAGAGAGAAAAGAGAGAGGAGCTGCGGGACTCAGTGCAGACAGAGAGAGAGACAGAAAGAAGAGAGAGGACCAGAGGGACTCAGTGCAGAAAAAGAGAAGAGAGAGGAGCTGGTGGA
This sequence comes from Mixophyes fleayi, assembly GCF_038048845.1. NCBI lineage: Eukaryota > Metazoa > Chordata > Amphibia > Anura > Limnodynastidae > Mixophyes > Mixophyes fleayi. The sequence continues at coordinate 26,600 of NW_027448175.1, forward strand.
CTCAGTGCAGACAGAGAGAGAAGAGAGAGGAGCTGCGGGACTCAGTGCAGACAGAGAGAGAAGAGAGGAGCTGCGGGACTCAGTGCAGACAGAGAGAGAGTCAGAAAGAAGAGAGAGAACCAGCGGGACTCAGTGCAGAGAGAGATAAGAGAACCAGCGTGACTCAGTGCAGAGAGAGATAAGAGAGAGAACCAGTGGGACTCAGTGCAGAGAGAGATAAGAGAGAGAACCAGTGGGACTCAGTGCAGAGAGAGATAAGAGAGAGAACCACCGGGACTCAGTGCAGAGAGAGATAAGAGAGAGGACCAGCGGGACTCAGTGCAGAGAGAGAGAAAAGAGAGGAGCTGCGGGACTCAGTGCAGACAGAGAGAGAAGAGAGGACCTGCGGGACTCAGTGCAGACAGAGAGAGAGACAGAAAGAAGAGAGAGGACCAGCGGGACTCAGTGCAGAGAGAGAAAGAAGAGAGAGGACCAGCGGGACTTAGTGCAGAGAGAGAGAGGGAGAGAAGAGAGAAGAGAGAGGACCAGCGGGACTCAGAGAAGAGAGAGAGAGAGAGAGAGAAGAGAGAGGACCTGCGGGACTCAGTGCAGATAGAGAGAGAGAGAGAGAGAGAAGAGAGAGGACCTGCGGGACTCAGTGCAGAGAGAGATAAGAGAACCAGCAGGACTCAGTGCAGAGAGAGATAAGAGAGAGAACCAGTGGGACTCAGTGCAGAGAGAGATAAGAGAGAGAACCAGTGGGACTCAGTGCAGAGAGAGATAAGAGAGAGAACCAGCGGGACTCAGTGCAGAGAGAGATAAGAGAGAGGACCAGCGGGACTCAGTGCAGAGAGAGAGAAAAAAGAGGACCTGCGGGACTCAGTGCAGACAGAGAGAGAAGAGAGGACCTGCGGGACTCAGTGCAGACAGAGAGAGAGACAGAAAGAAGAGAGAAGACCAGCGGGACTCAGTGCAGAGAGAGAAAGAAGAGAGAGGACCAGCGGGACTTAGTGCAGAGAGAGAGAGGGAGAGAAGAGAGAAGAGAGAGGACCAGCGGGACTCAGAGAAGAGAGAGAGAGAGAGAGAAGAGAGAGGACCTGCGGGACTCAGTGCAGATAGAGAGAGAGAGAGAGAGAGAGAAGAGAGAGGACCTGCGGGACTCAGTGCAGAGAGAGAGAGAGAAGAGAGAGGACCTGCGGGACTCAGTGCAGAGAGAGAGAGAGAGAGAAGAGAGAGGACCTGCGGGACTCAGTGCAGAGAGAGAGAGAGAGAGAGAAAGAGAAGAGAGAGGACCTGCGGGACTCAGTGCAGACAGAGAGAAAAGAGAGAGGAGCTGCGGGACTCAGTGCAGACAGAGAGAAAAGAGAGAGGAGCTGCGGGACTCAGTGCAGACAGAGAGAAAAGAGAGAGGAGCTGCGGGACTCAGTGCAGACAGAGAGAAAAGAGAGAGGAGCTGCGGGACTCAGTGCAGACAGAGAGAAAAGAGAGAGGAGCTGCGGGACTCAGTGCAGACAGAGAGAAAAGAGAGAGGAGCTGCGGGACTCAGTGCAGACAGAGAGAAAAGAGAGAGGAGCTGCGGGACTCAGTGCAGACAGAGAGAAAAGAGAGAGGAGCTGCGGGACTCAGTGCAGACAGAGAGAAAAGAGAGAGGAGCTGCGGGACTCAGTGCAGACAGAGAGAGAGAGACAGAAAGAAGAGAGAGGACCAGAGGGACTCAGTGCAGAAAAAGAGAAGAGAGAGGAGCTGCGGGACTCAGTGCAGACAGAGAGAGAAGAGAGAGGAGCTGCAGGACTCAGTGCAGACAGAGAGAGAAGAGAGGAGCTGCGGGACTCAGTGCAGACAGAGAGAGAGTCAGAAAGAAGAGAGAGGACCAGCGGGACTCAGTGCAGAGAGAGAGAAAAGAGAGAGGAGCTGCGGACTCAGTGCAGACATAGAGAGAGAGACAGAAAGAAGAGAGAGGACCAGAGGGACTCAGTGCAGAAAAAGAGAAGAGAGAGGAGCTGCGGGACTCAGTGCAGAGAGAGAAAGAAGAGAGAGGACCAGCGGGACTCAGTGCAGAGAGAGATAAGAGAACCAGCGGGACTCAGTGCAGAGAGAGATAAGAGAGAGAACCAGAGGGACTCAGTGCAGAAAGAGATAAGAGAGAGAACCAGCGGGACTCAGTGCAGAGAGAGATAAGAGAACCAGCGGGACTCAGTGCAGAGAGAGATAAGAGAGAGAACCAGTGGGACTCAGTGCAGAGAGAGATAAGAGAGAGAACCAGTGGGACTCAGTGCAGAGAGAGATAAGAGAGAGAACCAGCGGGACTCAGTGCAGAGAGAGATAAGAGAGAGGACCAGCGGGACTCAGTGCAGAGAGAGAGAAAAGAGAGGACCTGCGGGACTCAGTGCAGACAGAGAGAGAAGAGAGGACCTGCGGGACTCAGTGCAGACAGAGAGAGAGTCAGAAAGAAGAGAGAGGACCAGCGGGACTCAGTGCAGAGAGAGAGAAAAGAGAGAGGAGCTGCGGACTCAGTGCAGACATAGAGAGAGAGACAGAAAGAAGAGAGAGGACCAGAGGGACTCAGTGCAGAAAAAGAGAAGAGAGAGGAGCTGCGGGACTCAGTGCAGAGAGAGAAAGAAGAGAGAGGACCAGCGGGACTCAGTGCAGAGAGAGAGAAAAGAGAGAGGAGCTGCGGACTCAGTGCAGACATAGAGAGAGAGACAGAAAGAAGAGAGAGGACCAGAGGGACTCAGTGCAGAAAAAGAGAAGAGAGAGGAGCTGCGGGACTCAGTGCAGAGAGAGAAAGAAGAGAGAGGACCAGCGGGACTCAGTGCAGAGAGAGAGAAAAGAGAGAGGAGCTGCGGACTCAGTGCAGACATAGAGAGAGAGACAGAAAGAAGAGAGAGGACCAGCGGGACTCAGTGCAGAGAGAGAAAGAAGAGAGAGGACCAGCGGGACTTAGTGCAGAGAGAGAGAGGGAGAGAAGAGAGAGGACCAGCGGGACTCAGAGAAGAGAGAGAGAGAGAGAGAAGAGAGAGGACCTGCGGGACTCAGTGCAGATAGAGAGAGAGAGAGAGAGAGAAGAGAGAGGACCTGCGGGACTCAGTGCAGAGAGAGATAAGAGAACCAGCGGGACTCAGTGCAGAGAGAGATAAGAGAGAGAACCAGTGGGACTCAGTGCAGAGAGAGATAAGAGAGAGAACCAGTGGGACTCAGTGCAGAGAGAGATAAGAGAGAGAACCAGCGGGACTCAGTGCAGAGAGAGATAAGAGAGAGGACCAGCGGGACTCAGTGCAGAGAGAGAGAAAAGAGAGGACCTGCGGGACTCAGTGCAGACAGAGAGAGAAGAGAGGACCTGCGGGACTCAGTGCAGACAGAGAGAGAGACAGAAAGAAGAGAGAGGACCAGCGGGACTCAGTGCAGAGAGAGAAAGAAGAGAGAGGACCAGCGGGACTTAGTGCAGAGAGAGAGGGAGAGAAGAGAGAAGAGAGAGGACCAGCGGGACTCAGAGAAGAGAGAGAGAGAGAGAGAGAAGAGAGAGGACCTGCGGGACTCAGTGCAGATAGAGAGAGAGAGAGAGAGAGAGAGAGAAGAGAGAGGACCTGCGGGACTCAGTGCAGAGAGAGAGAGAGAAGAGAGAGGACCTGCGGGACTCAGTGCAGAGAGAGAGAGAGAGAGAAGAGAGAGGACCTGCGGGACTCAGTGCAGAGAGAGAGAGAGAGAGAGAAAGAGAAGAGAGAGGACCTGCGGGACTCAGTGCAGAGAGAGGGAGAGAAGAGAGAGGACCAGCGGGACTCAGTGCAGAGAGAGAGAGAAGAGAGGAGCTGCGGGACTCAGTGCAGACAGAGAGAGAAGAGAGGAGCTGCGGGACTCAGTGCAGAGAGAGAAAGAAGAGAGAGGACCAGCGGGACTTAGTGCAGAGAGAGAGAGGGAGAGAAGAGAGAAGAGAGAGGACCAGCGGGACTCAGAGAAGAGAGAGAGAGAGAGAGAGAAGAGAGAGGACCTGCGGGACTCAGTGCAGATAGAGAGATAGAGAGAGAAGAGAGAGGACCTGCGGGACTCAGTGCAGAGAGAGAGAGAGAAGAGAGAGGACCTGCGGGACTCAGTGCAGAGAGAGAGAGAGAGAAGAGAGAGGACCTGCGGGACTCAGTGCAGAGAGAGAGAGAGAGAGAGAGAGAAAGAGAAGAGAGAGGACCTGCGGGACTCAGTGCAGAGAGAGGGAGAGAAGAGAGAGGACCAGCGGGACTCAGTGCAGAGAGAGAGGAGAGAGAGAAGAGAGAGGACCAGCGGGACTCAGTACAGAGAGAGAAGAGAGAGGACCAGAGGGACTCAGTACAGAGAGAGAAGAGAGAGGACCAGAGGGACTCAGGGCAGAGAGAGAAGAGAGAGAGGACCAGAGGGACTCAGTGCAGTGAGAGAAGAGAGAGAGGACCAGAGGGACTCAGTGCAGAGAGAGAGAGAGAGAGGACCAGAGGGACTCAGTGCAGAGAGAGATAGAGAGAGGACCTGCGGGACTCAGTGCAGAGAGAGAGAGAGAGAGGACCTGCGGGACTCAGTGCAGAGAGAGAGAGAGAGGACCTGCGGGACTCAGTGCAGAGAAAGAGAGAGAGAGAGGACCTGCGGGACTCAGTGCAGAGAGAGAGAGAGAGAGAGAGAGAGAGAGGACCTGCGGGACTCAGTGCAGAGAGAGAGAGAGAGGACCTGCGGGACTCAGTGCAGAGAGAGAGAGAGAGAGAGAGAGAGAGAGAGAGGACCTGCGGGACTCAGTGCAGAGAGAGAGAGAGAGAGAGAGAGAGAGAGGACCTGCGGGACTCAGTGCAGAGAGAGAGAGAGAGAAGAGAGAGGAGGGGCAAGGGAGCTGAGAGATGGGACGGTAATTTGAGAGAGAGTTTGGGTCAGAGTTTTGTTTTTTTAGAATAGGAGTAATCACTGCATGCTTGTATAGTGATGGAAAGATGCCAGTAGAGAGTGAGAGATTACAGATTTGAGTTAGAGGTGAAATGAGCACAGAAGACAGGGATCTACCAATTTGCGAGGGAATAGGATCAAGAGGACAGGAGGTAGAGTAGGAAGATAAGAAGAGCGTAGAAATTTCCTCTTCATTTGTGGGGTCAAATGAAGAGAGGGTGTCAGAGGGTAGTGGGAAGGAATTGAGCTGATGGCTTGTTGAGGAAGAGGATACCATTTCTAGTCTGATCTTGTCAATCTTGTCCTTGAAGTAGGAAGCAAGATCCTGAGCACTGATAGTAGATGGAGGGTTCGGGGTGGGAGGATTGAGAAGATGATTAAATGTATTGAAAAGGCGTTTGGGGTTAGAAGCCTGATAAGAGATTGAAAGTATGTTTGTTTTGCAGTGTCCAGAGCATTTCGATAGGAGTGGTAGACAGAAGTATATGTGAAGAAGTCATTAGAGGTTCGAGATTTACGCCAGTGATGTTCTGCTTTACGGGAAAGTTTTTGAAGATTTTGTGTTGCTTTGGTGTGCCACGGTTGACATCGAAGTCGATGTGTAGTATGTAGTGTCGCTGGAGCCACTTGATCAAGGGCCGTTGCTAAGGTTAGGTGAAAATGAGGTACTGCCATCTCAGGGGATGAGAATGTAGAGATAGGGGAGAGAAGGTGTTGGAGAGAGGTGGAAAATTGTTGAAGATTAATAGAATTAAGATTTCTGCGAGTATGAGGAGGCTTGGTTGAGTTAGACAGTAGAGAAGTTAGAGCAGTGGGGGTGAGAGTGTAGCTGATAAGGTGATGTTCCGAGAGGGGAAAGGGTGTATTAATAAAATTAGAAACTGAGCATAGTCTAGAGAAAACAAGATCAAGGCAGTGGCCATCTTTATGAGTAGATGATTCAACCTACAGGGAGAGGTCAAGTGAGGATGTTAGAGAGAGTAGTTTGGATGCAGCTTTGGAAGGTGGGTTATCAATGGGGATGTTGAAGTCACCCATGATGATGGTGGGGATGTCTGAAGATAAGAAGTGAGAGAGCCATGCAGAGAAATCCTCAATAAATTGTTGGTGTGCTCCAGGGGGACGATAGATCACCGCAACACGTAGGGAGAATGGATTAAAAATGTGAATAGCATGTACTTCAAAAGATGTGAACGTGAGTGATGGGACATTTGGTAGAACTGTGTATGTGCACTGTGGGGAGAGAAGTAGTCCAACCCCACCTCCTTGTCTGCCTTCAGGTCTAGAGGTGTGGGTGAGATGGAGGCCACCATGTGAAAGTGCTGCAGGTGAGGCAGTGTCTGATTGCATGAGCCATGTTTCTGTTAATGCCAGAAGGTTGAGGTTTTTTGAGAGGAAGAGATCACAAATGGAGGTAAGTTTGTTACAAACAGAGCGTGCATTCCAAAGGGCACATTTAAAGGACTTTGGAAGAGAGGGGAGACAGGTGATGTGTTTGAGGTTTGCTATAGAACGGTAGTGCTCAGATTTATGTGTGTGTGAGGAGTGAGGGGGACTTGGATTAGGTGATATATCACCAGCTAATAGAAGCAGAGTGAGAGAAAGCTAGGCAAGGGGATTGTGAGATGTGTGATTTTTTATTTTCTGGCGACAGGTGGAGGCTGTACTTGTTAGAGATAATAAAAAGGACAACAGTTCATGGTTGTTAAATAGAGGTAAGTGGAGTAATGCAGGTGCAATATGAACAAGTTTGTGTGTTGGTGGAGGGGTGAAAGATGACACAATCCTAAAGATCATGCCATGAAATGAGACTAACAAAGGCAATGTGTGAAACATTGTGATAAAAGGGGTAAAAGCAAAAAGCAAGGGTATTTTAAGAATTACCTCTTTGCAGTCGTCCATATAAATAGACAAGTAATGCAGAAATAGGCTGGGGCAGATGCGGCTTATTGCTGGGAGTAAAATCCAGTCCAATGTTTGTCCAACTGTGTTGTCTAACTGTTCATTTTCATCCACTTTGTGAGAAAATCCCACTTAGTGCAAAAATCACATACGTCTCCCCATAGAATGAAGCTATGATGTAGTCAGTCTAATTTAGGAATACACTACAGATGTGCTAATTGGTCAGCTAATCAAAGGAAAAGAAAACATTTGTGGGATAGGATGGAGGAGGCCAGATACCTATCATAAATTAGGCAGCAATAAAAGACTATGCCAACCTAAGTTTAAACAGATAACAGTTTCCTATAACATACTTTTAAACACAGATTGCAGGGATGAATTTCACAGAATAATGATCAGAGTAGTAGTAGCATGGATGAACATACTTTTAAACACAGATTGCAGGGATGAATTTCACAGAATAATGATCAGAGTAGTAGTAGCATGGATGAACATACTTTTAAACACAGATTGCAAGGATGAATTTCACAGAATAATGATCAGAGTAGTAGTAGCATGGATGAACATACTTTTAAACACAGATTGCATGGATGAACTTCACATAATAATGATCAGAGTAGTAGTAGCATGGATGAACATACTTTTAAACACAGATTGCAAGGATGAATTTCACAGAATAATGATCAGATTAGTAGTAACATGGATGAACATACTTTTAAACACAGATTGCACGGATGAATTTCACAGAATAATGATCAGAGTAGTAGTAGCATGGATGAACATACTTTTAAACACAGATTGCAGGGATGAATTTCACAGAATAATGATCAGAGTAGTAGTAGCATGGATGAACATACTTTTAAACACAGATTGCAGGGATGAATTTCACAGAATAATGATCAGAGTAGTAGTAGCGTGGATGAACATACCTGGAGATGAAAAGAGAAGAGAAAGATGAGGATTAGTTGCTGTGTTGTCTAACTGTGCATTTTCGTCCACTTTGTGAGAAAATCCCACTTAGTGCAGAAATCACACACGTCTACCCCCATAGAATGAAGCTAAGATGTAGTCAATAATTTAGGAATACACTACAGATGTGCTAATTGGTCAGCTAATCAAAGGAAAAGAAAACATTTGTGGGATAGGATGGAGGAGGCCAGATACCTATCATAAATTAGGCAGCAATAAAAGACTATGCCAACCTAAGTTTAAACAGATAACAGTTTCCTATAACATACTTTTAAACACAGATTGCAGGGATGAATTTCACAGAATAATGATCAGAGTAGTAGTAGCATGGATGAACATACTTTTAAACACAGATTGCAAGGATGAATTTCACAGAATAATGATCAGAGTAGTAGTAGCATGGATGAACATACTTTTAAACACAGATTGCATGGATGAACTTCACATAATAATGATCAGAGTAGTAGTAGTATGGATGAACATACATTTAAACACAGATTGCAAGGATGAATTTCACAGAATAATGATCAGAGTAGTAGTAACATGGATGAACATACTTTTAAACACAGATTGCACGGATGAATTTCACAGAATAATGATCAAGGTAGTAGTAGCATGGATGAACATACTTTTAAACACAGATTGCAGGGATGAATTTCACAGAATAATGATCAGAGTAGTAGTAGCGTGGATGAACATACCTGGAGATGAAAAGAGAAGAGAAAGATGAGGATTAGTTGCTGTGTTGTCTAACTGTGCATTTTCGTCCACTTTGTGAGAAAATCCCACTTAGTGCAAAAATCACACACGTCTACCCCCATAGAATGAAGCTAAGATGTAGTCAATAATTTAGGAATACACTACAGATGTGCTAATTGGTCAGCTAATCAAAGGAAAAGAAAACATTTGTGGGATAGGATGGAGGAGGCCAGATACCTATCATAAATTAGGCAGCAATAAAAGACTATGCCAACCTAAGTTTAAACAGATAACAGTTTCCTATAACATACTTTTAAACACAGATTGCAGGGATGAATTTCACAGAATAATGATCAGAGTAGTAGTAGCATGGATGAACATACTTTTAAACATAGATTGCAGGGATGAATTTCACAGAATAATGATCAGAGTTGTAGTAGCATGGATGAACATACCAGTAATCATACTTGCCAACTTTTGCTGTTTCCCTTTTGAGATCTGAGGTCATAATGAATCATTTCATGATTCATAATTCATGATTCATGATTCAATTCATCCCTGCAATCTATGTTTAAAAGTATGTTCATCCATGCTACTACTACTCTGATCATTATTCTGTGAAATTTATCCCTGCAATCTATGTTTAAAAGTATGTTCATCCATGCTACTACTACTCTGATCATTATTCTGTGAAATTCATCCCTGCAATCATGAATCGAATCATGAATCATGAATCATGAATTGAATCATGAATCATGAATCGAATCAAGAATCATGAATCGAATCATGAATCATGAATCATGAATTGAATCATGAATCATGAATCGAATCATAAATCATGAATTGAATCATGAATCATGAATTGAATCAGGATTCGAATCATGAATTGAATCAGGATTCGAATCATGAATTGAATCATAAATCATGAATTGAATCATGAATCATGAATCATGAATTGAATCATGAATCATGAATCATGAATTATGAATTATGAATTGAATCATGAATCATGAATTGAATCATGAATCATGAATTGAATCATGAATCATGAATTGAAGCATGAATCATGAATCATGAATTGAAGCATGAATCATGAATCATGAATCGAATCATGAATCATGAATCGAATCATGAATCATAAATCATGAATCATGAATCGAATCATGAATCATGAATCAAATCATGAATCATGAATCAAATCATGCATTGAATCATGAATCAAATCATGAATTGAATCATGAATCAAATCATGAATTGAATCATGAATCAAATCATTAATTGAATCATGAATTGAATCATGAATCATGAATCATGAATTGGATCATGAATCATGAATCATGAATCATGAATTGAATCATGAATTGAATCATGAATCATTAATTTAATCATAAATCATGAATCATGAATCATGAATCATGAATCATAAATTGAATCATGAATCATGAATAATGAATTGAATCATGAATTGAATCATGAATCATTAATTTAATCATAAATCATGAATCATGAATCATGAATCATGAATCATAAATTGAATCATGAATCATGAATAATTAATTGAATCATGAATTGAATTATGAATCATGAATCATGAATTGAATCATGAATGATGAATCATGAATCATGGATCATGGATTGAATCATGAATCATGAATTGAATCATGAATCATGAATCATGGATCATGGATTGAATCATGAATCATGAATCGAATCATGAATCATGAATTGAATCATGAATCATGAATCGAATCATGAATTATGAATCATGAATTGAATCATGAATCATGAATCGAATCATGAATTATGAATCATGAATTGAATCATGAATCATGAATCATGAATTGAATCATGAATCATGAATCGAATCATGAATCATGAAGCAAGAATCATGAATAGAATCATGCATCATAAATTGAATCATAAATCATGAATCATGAATTGAATCATGAATCATGAATCGAATCATGAATCATGAATTGAATCATGAATTGAATCGTGAATCATGAATTGAATCATGAATTGAATCATGAATCATGAATTGAATCATGAATCATGAATCATAAATCGAATCATGAATCATGAATTGAATCATGAATCGAATCATGAATTGAATCATGAATCATGAATCATGAATTGAATCATGAATCATGAATTATGAATCATGAATTGAATCATAAATCATGAATCATGAATTGAATCATGAATTGAATCATGAATCATGAATTGAATCATGAATTATGAATCATGAATCATAAATTGAATCATGAATCATGAATTATGAATTGAATCATGAATTATGAATTGAATCATGAATTGAATCATGAATCATGAATTGAATCATGAATCATGAATTGAATCATGAATTAAATCTTGAATCCTGAATCATGAATTGAATCCTGAATCATGAATTGAATCATAAATCATGAATTGAATCATGAATCATGAATCATTAATTGAGTCATGAATTGAGTCATGAATTGAATCATGAATCATGAATTGAATAATAAATTGAATCATTAATCATGAATCATGAATTAAATTATGAATCATGAATTGAATCATGAATCATGAATCATGAATTGAATCATGAATCGAATCATGAATCATGAATTGAATCATGAATCGAATCATGAATCGAATCATGAATCATGAGAGGAGGGAGTTGAAGGTGGCAAAGAGGGATGGGATGAGGAAATGTTCAGTCGGATGGTCTCAATTTTAGAAGAGAAAAAAGTGGCAAAGTCAGAAGCGGAGAGGGAAGGCGGGACATGAGGGGGAGGGGGAGAGAGGAGGGAGTTGAAGGTGGCAAAGAGGCGGCGGGGATTGGAGGACTGAGAGGAAATCAGGGACTTGAACAAGGATTGTTTAGCCAGGGAGAGGGCAGAGCAGAATGAGGTAATTATAAATTTGAAGTGAAGGAAGTCGGCCAGAGTGCGAGATTTCCTCCAGAGGTATTCACCTTTGAATTGAATCATGAATTGAATCATGAATCATGAATCATGAATCATGAATCATTAATTGAATCATGAATCATGAATTGAATCATAAATCATGAATCATGAATCATGAATCATAAATTAAATCATGAATCATGAATTGAATCATAAATCATGACTCATGAATTGAATCATGAATCATGAATTGAATCATAAATCATGAATCATGAATTAAATCATGAATCATAAATCGAATCATGAATCATGAAATGAATCATGAATCATGAATTGAATCATGAATCATGAATTGAAGCATGAATCATGAATCGAATCATGAACCATGAATCATGAATTGAAGCATGAATCATGAATCGAATCATGAATTGAATCATTAATTGAATCATGAATCATGAATGATTAATTGAATCATGAATCAAGAATTGAATCATGAATTGAATCATGAATCATGACTCATGAATTGAATCATGAATCATGAATTGAATCATAAATCATGAATCATGAATTAAATCATGAATCATAAATCGAATCATGAATAATGAATTGAATCATGAATCATGAATTGAATCAGGAACCATGAATCATGAATTAAAGCATGAATCATGAATCTAATCATGAACCATGAATCATGAATTGAAGCATGAATCATGAATCGAATCATGAATTGAATCATTAATTGAATCATGAATCATGAATTGAATCATGAATCATGATTTATGAATCATGAATTGAACCACAAATTATGAATCATGAATTGAATCATGAATTGAATCATGAATCATGAATTGAATCATGAATCATGAATCATAAATTGAATCATGAATTGAATCATGAATTGAATCATAAATCATGAATCATGAATCATTAAATGAATCATGAATCATGAATCATGAATCGAATCATGAATCATGAATTGAATCATGAATCATGAATTGAATCATGAATCATGAATAGTGAATCATGAATCATGAATTGAATCATGAATCATGAATTATGAATCATGAATTGAATCATGAATCATTAATCATTAATTGAATCATGAATTAAATCATGAATTATGAATTGAATCATAAATCATGAATCATGAATTGAATCATGAATCATGAATTGAATCATGAATCATGAATTGAATCATGAATTGAATCATGAATCATGAATCATGAATTGAATCATGAATCATGAATTGAATCATGAATCATGAATTGAATCATGAATTGAATCATTAATCATGAATTAAATCATGAATCATGAATTGAATCATGAATCATGAATCATAAATTGAATCATGAATCATGAATTGAATCATGAATTGAATCATAAATCATGAATCATGAATTAAATCATGAATCATGAATCGAATCATGAATCATGAATCGAATCATGAATCATGAATCGAATCATGAATCATGAATCGAATCATTAATCATGAATCAAATCATGAATCATGAATTGAATCATGAATCATGAATCATGAATTGAATCATGAATCATGAATCGAATCATGAATCATGAAATGAATCATGAATCATGAATCGAATCATGAATCATGAATCATGAATCGAATCATGAATCATGAATCATGAATAATGAATTGAATCATGAATTTAAGCATGAATCATAATTCATTAATCAAATCATGAATCATGAATCATGAATCAAATCACGAAATAAATCATGAATCAAATCACGAATTGAATCATGAATCGAATCACGAATTGAATCCTGAATCATGAATTGAATCCTGAATCATGAATTGCATCATGAATCATGATTTATGAATCATGAATTGAATAATGAATCATGAATTATGAATCATGAATTGAATCATGAATTGAATCATGAATCATGAATCGAATCATGAATCATGAATCATGAATTGAATTATGAATCATGAATCATGAATCAAATCATGAATTGAATCATGAAACATGAATTGAATCATGAATTGATTCATGAATCATGAATCGAATCATGAATTTAATCATGAATTGAATCATGAATCATAAATCATAAATCGAATCATGAATCATGATTTATGAATCATGAATTGAATCATAAATCATGAATCATGAATCATGAATTGAATCATGAATTGAATCATGAATCATGAATTGAATCATGAATCATGAATCACAAATTGAATCATGAATCATGAATCGAATCATGAATTGAATCATAAATCATGAATCATGAATTGAATCATGAATCATGAATCGAATCATGAATCGAATCATGAATCATGAATCAAATCATGAATTGAATCATGAATAAAATCATGAATCGAATTATGAATTGAATCATGAATCATGAATTGAATCATGAATCAAATCATGAATCAAATCATGAATTGAATCATGAATCATGAATTGAATCATGAATCATGAATCATGAATTGAATCACAAATCATGATTTATGAATCATGAATTGAATCATAAATCATGAATCATGAATTGAATCATGAATTGAATCGTGAATCATGAATTGAATCATAAATAATGAATCATGAATCATAAATTGAATCATGAATTGAATCGTGAATCATGAATCGAATCATGAATCATGAATCATGAATTGAATCATGAATCATAAATCATGAATTGAATCATGAATCATGAATTGAATCATGAATCATGAATTGAATTATGAATCATGAATCATGAATTGAATCATGAATCATGAATCATGAATAGTGAATCATGAATCATGAATCATGAATTGAATCATGAATCATGAATTATAAATCATGAATTGAATCATGAATTATGAATCATTAATTGAATCATGAATTAAATCATGAATTATGAATTGAATCACAAATCATGAATCATGAATTGAATCATGAATCATGAATTGAATCATGAATTGAATCATGAATTGAATCATGAATCATGAATTGAATCATAAATCATGAATCATGAATTGAATCATGAATCATAAATCATGAATTGAATCATGAATCATGAATTGAATCATGAATCATGAATTGAATCATGAATCATGAATCATGAATAGTGAATCATGAATCATGAATTGAATCATGAATCATGAATTGAATCATGAATCATAAATCATGAATTGAATCATGAATCATGAATTAAATCATGAATCATGAATTGAATCATGAATCATAAATCATGAATTGAATCATGAATCATGAATTGAATCATGAATCATGAATTGAATCATGAATCATGAATCATGAATAGTGAATCATGAATCATGAATTGAATCATGAATCATGAATTATAAATCATGAATTGAATCATGAATCATGAATCATTAATTGAATCATGAATTAAATCATGAATTATGAATTGAATCACAAATCTTGAATCATGAATTGAATCATGAATCATGAATTGAATCATGAATCATAAATCATGAATTGAATCATGAATCATGAATTGAATCATGAATTGAATCATGAATCATGAATCATGAATAGTGAATCATGAATCATGAATTGAATCATGAATCATTAATTATAAATCATGAATTGAATCATGAATCATGAATCATTAATTGAATCATGAATTAAATCATGAATTATGAATTGAATCACAAATCATGAATCATGAATTGAATCATGAATCATGAATTGAATCATGAATCATGAATTGAATCATGAATTGAATCATGAATCATGAATTGAATTATAAATCATGAATCATGAATCATGAATTGAATCATGAATTGAATCATGAATCATGAATTGAATCATGAACTGAATCATGAATCATGAATCATAAATTGAACCATGAATCATGAATTGAATCATGAATTGAATCATAAATCATGAATCATGAATTAAATGTTGAATCATGAATCGAATCATGAATCGAATCATGAATCATGAATCGAATCATGAACCATGAATCGAATCATGAATTATGAATCATGAATTGAATCATGAATCATGAATTGAATCATGAATCATAAATCGAATCATGAATCAAATCATGAATCATGAATCATGAATCATAAAATGAATCATGAATCATGAATCGAATCATGAATCATAAATCATGAATCATGAATTGAATCATGAATTGAATCATGAATTGAATCATGAATCATGAATTGAAGCATGAATCATAATTCATGAATCAAATCATGAATCATGAATCATGAATCAAATCACGAAATAAATCATGAATCAAATCACGAATTGAATTATGTATCGAATCATGAATTGAATCCTGAATCATGAATTGAATCCTGAATCATGAATTGCATCATGAATCATGATTTATGAATCATGAATTGAATCATGTATAGTGAATCATGAATCATGAATTGAATCATGAATCATGAATTATGAATCATGAATTGAATCATGAATCATTAATCATTAATTGAATCATGAATTAAATCATGAATTATGAATTGAATCATGAATCATGAATCATGAATTGAATCATGAATCATGAATTGAATCATGAATCATGAATTGAATCATGAATTGAATCATGAATCATGAATCATGAATTGAATCATGAATCATGAATTGAATCATGAATCATGAATTGAATCATGAATTGAATCATTAATCATGAATTAAATCATGAATCATGAATTGAATCATGAATCATGAATCATAAATTGAATCATGAATCATGAATTGAATCATGAATTGAATCATAAATCATGAATCATGAATTAAATCATGAATCATGAATCGAATCATGAATCATGAATCGAATCATGAATCATGAATCGAATCATGAATCATGAATCGAATCATTAATCATGAATCAAATCATGAATCATGAATTGAATCATGAATCATGAATCATGAATTGAATCATGAATCATGAATCGAATCATGAATCATGAAATGAATCATGAATCATGAATCAAATCATGAATCATGAATCATGAATCGAATCATGAATCATGAATCATGAATAATGAATTGAATCATGAATTTAAGCATGAATCATAATTCATTAATCAAATCATGAATCATGAATCATGAATCAAATCACGAAATAAATCATGAATCAAATCACGAATTGAATCATGAATCGAATCACGAATTGAATCCTGAATCATGAATTGAATCCTGAATCATGAATTGCATCATGAATCATGATTTATGAATCATGAATTGAATAATGAATCATGAATTATGAATCATGAATTGAATCATGAATTGAATCATGAATCATGAATCGAATCATGAATCATGAATCATGAATTGAATTATGAATCATGAATCATGAATCAAATCATGAATTGAATCATGAAACATGAATTGAATCATGAATTGATTCATGAATCATGAATCGAATCATGAATTTAATCATGAATTGAATCATGAATCATAAATCATAAATCGAATCATGAATCATGATTTATGAATCATGAATTGAATCATAAATCATGAATCATGAATCATGAATTGAATCATGAATTGAATCATGAATCATGAATTGAATCATGAATCATGAATCACAAATTGAATCATGAATCATGAATTGAATCATGAATTGAATCATAAATCATGAATCATGAATTGAATCATGAATCATGAATCGAATCATGAATCGAATCATGAATCATGAATCAAATCATGAATTGAATCATGAATAAAATCATGAATCGAATTATGAATTGAATCATGAATCATGAATTGAATCATGAATCAAATCATGAATCATGAATCATGAATTGAATCACAAATCATGATTTATGAATCATGAATTGAATCATAAATCATGAATCATGAATTGAATCATGAATTGAATCGTGAATCATGAATTGAATCATAAATAATGAATCATGAATCATAAATTGAATCATGAATTGAATCGTGAATCATGAATCGAATCATGAATCATGAATCATGAATTGAATCATGAATCATAAATCATGAATTGAATCATGAATCATGAATTGAATCATGAATCATGAATTGAATTATGAATCATGAATCATGAATTGAATCATGAATCATGAATAGTGAATCATGAATCATGAATCATGAATTGAATCATGAATCATGAATTATAAATCATGAATTGAATCATGAATTATGAATCATTAATTGAATCATGAATTAAATCATGAATTATGAATTGAATCACAAATCATGAATCATGAATTGAATCATGAATCATGAATTGAATCATGAATCATGAATTGAATCATGAATTGAATCATGAATTGAATCATGAATCATGAATTGAATCATAAATCATGAATCATGAATTGAATCATGAATCATAAATCATGAATTGAATCATGAATCATGAATTGAATCATGAATCATGAATTGAATCATGAATCATGAATCATGAATAGTGAATCATGAATCATGAATTGAATCATTAATCATGAATTGAATCATGAATCATAAATCATGAATTGAATCATGAATCATGAATTAAATCATGAATCATGAATTGAATCATGAATCATAAATCATGAATTGAATCATGAATCATGAATTGAATCATGAATCATGAATTGAATCATGAATCATGAATCATGAATAGTGAATCATGAATCATGAATTGAATCATGAATCATGAATTATAAATCATGAATTGAATCATGAATCATGAATCATTAATTGAATCATGAATTAAATCATGAATTATGAATTGAATCACAAATCTTGAATCATGAATTGAATCATGAATCATGAATTGAATCATGAATCATAAATCATGAATTGAATCATGAATCATGAATTGAATCATGAATTGAATCATGAATCATGAATCATGAATAGTGAATCATGAATCATGAATTGAATCATGAATCATTAATTATAAATCATGAATTGAATCATGAATCATGAATCATTAATTGAATCATGAATTAAATCATGAATTATGAATTGAATCACAAATCATGAATCATGAATTGAATCATGAATCATGAATTGAATCATGAATCATGAATTGAATCATGAATTGAATCATGAATCATGAATTGAATTATAAATCATGAATCATGAATCATGAATTGAATCATGAATTGAATCATGAATCATGAATTGAATCATGAATTGAATCATGAATCATGAATCATAAATTGAACCATGAATCATGAATTGAATCATGAATTGAATCATAAATCATGAATCATGAATTAAATGTTGAATCATGAATCGAATCATGAATCGAATCATGAATCATGAATCGAATCATGAACCATGAATCGAATCATGAATTATGAATCATGAATTGAATCATGAATCATGAATTGAATCATGAATCATAAATCGAATCATGAATCAAATCATGAATCATGAATCATGAATCATAAAATGAATCATGAATCATGAATCGAATCATGAATCATAAATCATGAATCATGAATTGAATCATGAATTGAATCATGAATTGAATCATGAATCATGAATTGAAGCATGAATCATGAATCATGAATTGAATCATGAATTGAATCATGAATCGAATCATGAATCATGAATCATGAATCAAATCACGAAATAAATCATGAATCAAATCACGAATTGAATTATGTATCGAATCATGAATTGAATCCTGAATCATGAATTGAATCCTGAATCATGAATTGCATCATGAATCATGATTTATGAATCATGAATTGAATCATGAATCATGAATCATGAATCATGAATTGAATCATGAATCATGAATCGAATCATGAATCATGAATCATGAATTGAATTATGAATCATGAATCATGAATCGAATCATGAATCATGAATCGAATCATTAATCATGAATCAAATCATGAATCATGAATTGAATCATGAATCATGAATCATGAATTGAATCATGAATCATGAATCGAATCATGAATCATGAATCATGAAATGAATCATGAATCATGAATCGAATCATGAATCATGAATCATGAATCATGAATCGAATTATAAATCATGAATAATGAATTGAATCATGAATTTAAGCATGAATCATAATTCATGAATCAAATCATGAATCATGAATCATGAATCAAATCACGAAATAAATCATGAATCAAATCACGAATTGAATCATGAATCGAATCACGAATTGAATCCTGAATCATGAATTGATTCCTGAATCATGAATTGCATCATGAATCATGATTTATGAATCATGAATTGAATCATGAATCATGAATTATGAATCATGAATTGAATTATGAATTGAATCATGAATCATGAATCATGAATCCAATCATGAATCATGAATTATGAATTGAATTATGAATCATGAATCATGAAACATGAATTGAATCATGAATTGATTCATGAATCATGAATCGATTCATGAATCATGAATCGAATCATGAATTTAATCATGAATTGAATCATGAATCATAAATCATAAATCGAATCATGAATCATGATTTATGAATCATGAATTGAATCATAAATCATGAATCATGAATTGAATCATGAATTGAATCATGAATCATGAATTGAATCATGAATCATGAATCACAAATTGAATCATGAATCATGAATTGAATCATGAATCATGAATCATGAATAGTGAATCATGAATCATGAATTGAATCATGAATCATGAATTGAATCATGAATCATAAATCATGAATTGAATCATGAATCATGAATTAAATCATGAATCATGAATTGAATCATGAATCATAAATCATGAATTGAATCATGAATCATGAATTGAATCATGAATCATGAATTGAATCATGAATCATGAATCATGAATAGTGAATCATGAATCATGAATTGAATCATGAATCATGAATTATAAATCATGAATTGAATCATGAATCATGAATCATTAATTGAATCATGAATTAAATCATGAATTATGAATTGAATCACAAATCTTAAATCATGAATTGAATCATGAATCATGAATTGAATCATGAATCATAAATCATGAATTGAATCATGAATCATGAATTGAATCATGAATTGAATCATGAATCATGAATCATGAATAGTGAATCATGAATCATGAATTGAATCATGAATCATTAATTATAAATCATGAATTGAATCATGAATCATGAATCATTAATTGAATCATGAATTAAATCATGAATTATGAATTGAATCACAAATCATGAATCATGAATTGAATCATGAATCATGAATTGAATCATGAATCATGAATTGAATCATGAATTGAATCATGAATCATGAATTGAATTATAAATCATGAATCATGAATCATGAATTGAATCATGAATTGAATCATGAATCATGAATTGAATCATGAATTGAATCATGAATCATGAATCATAAATTGAACCATGAATCATGAATTGAATCATGAATTGAATCATAAATCATGAATCATGAATTAAATGTTGAATCATGAATCGAATCATGAATCGAATCATGAATCATGAATCGAATCATGAACCATGAATCGAATCATGAATTATGAATCATGAATTGAATCATGAATCATGAATTGAATCATGAATCATAAATCGAATCATGAATCAAATCATGAATCATGAATCATGAATCATAAAATGAATCATGAATCATGAATCGAATCATGAATCATAAATCATGAATCATGAATTGAATCATGAATTGAATCATGAATTGAATCATGAATCATGAATTGAAGCATGAATCATAATTCATGAATCGAATCATGAATCATGAATCATGAATCAAATCACGAAATAAATCATGAATCAAATCACGAATTGAATTATGTATCGAATCATGAATTGAATCCTGAATCATGAATTGAATCCTGAATCATGAATTGCATCATGAATCATGATTTATGAATCATGAATTGAATCATGAATAGTGAATCATGAATCATGAATTGAATCATGAATCATGAATTATGAATCATGAATTGAATCATGAATCATTAATCATTAATTGAATCATGAATTAAATCATGAATTATGAATTGAATCATGAATCATGAATCATGAATTGAATCATGAATCATGAATTGAATCATGAATCATGAATTGAATCATGAATTGAATCATGAATCATGAATCATGAATTGAATCATGAATCATGAATTGAATCATGAATCATGAATTGAATCATGAATTGAATCATTAATCATGAATTAAATCATGAATCATGAATTGAATCATGAATCATGAATCATAAATTGAATCATGAATCATGAATTGAATCATGAATTGAATCATAAATCATGAATCATGAATTAAATCATGAATCATGAATCGAATCATGAATCATGAATCGAATCATGAATCATGAATCGAATCATGAATCATGAATCGAATCATTAATCATGAATCAAATCATGAATCATGAATTGAATCATGAATCATGAATCATGAATTGAATCATGAATCATGAATCGAATCATGAATCATGAAATGAATCATGAATCATGAATCGAATCATGAATCATGAATCATGAATCGAATCATGAATCATGAATCATGAATAATGAATTGAATCATGAATTTAAGCATGAATCATAATTCATTAATCAAATCATGAATCATGAATCATGAATCAAATCACGAAATAAATCATGAATCAAATCACGAATTGAATCATGAATCGAATCACGAATTGAATCCTGAATCATGAATTGAATCCTGAATCATGAATTGCATCATGAATCATGATTTATGAATCATGAATTGAATAATGAATCATGAATTATGAATCATGAATTGAATCATGAATTGAATCATGAATCATGAATCGAATCATGAATCATGAATCATGAATTGAATTATGAATCATGAATCATGAATCAAATCATGAATTGAATCATGAAACATGAATTGAATCATGAATTGATTCATGAATCATGAATCGAATCATGAATTTAATCATGAATTGAATCATGAATCATAAATCATAAATCGAATCATGAATCATGATTTATGAATCATGAATTGAATCATAAATCATGAATCATGAATCATGAATTGAATCATGAATTGAATCATGAATCATGAATTGAATCATGAATCATGAATCACAAATTGAATCATGAATCATGAATTGAATCATGAATTGAATCATAAATCATGAATCATGAATTGAATCATGAATCATGAATCGAATCATGAATCGAATCATGAATCATGAATCAAATCATGAATTGAATCATGAATAAAATCATGAATCGAATTATGAATTGAATCATGAATCATGAATTGAATCATGAATCAAATCATGAATCAAATCATGAATTGAATCATGAATCATGAATTGAATCATGAATCATGAATCATGAATTGAATCACAAATCATGATTTATGAATCATGAATTGAATCATAAATCATGAATCATGAATTGAATCATGAATTGAATCGTGAATCATGAATTGAATCATAAATAATGAATCATGAATCATAAATTGAATCATGAATTGAATCGTGAATCATGAATCGAATCATGAATCATGAATCATGAATTGAATCATGAATCATAAATCATGAATTGAATCATGAATTGAATCATGAATCATGAATTGAATTATGAATCATGAATCATGAATTGAATCATGAATCATGAATCATGAATAGTGAATCATGAATCATGAATCATGAATTGAATCATGAATCATGAATTATAAATCATGAATTGAATCATGAATTATGAATCATTAATTGAATCATGAATTAAATCATGAATTATGAATTGAATCACAAATCATGAATCATGAATTGAATCATGAATCATGAATTGAATCATGAATCATGAATTGAATCATGAATTGAATCATGAATTGAATCATGAATCATGAATTGAATCATAAATCATGAATCATGAATTGAATCATGAATCATAAATCATGAATTGAATCATGAATCATGAATTGAATCATGAATCATGAATTGAATCATGAATCATGAATCATGAATAGTGAATCATGAATCATGAATTGAATCATGAATCATGAATTGAATCATGAATCATAAATCATGAATTGAATCATGAATCATGAATCATGAATTAAATCATGAATCATGAATTGAATCATGAATCATAAATCATGAATTGAATCATGAATCATGAATTGAATCATGAATCATGAATTGAATCATGAATCATGAATCATGAATAGTGAATCATGAATCATGAATTGAATCATGAATCATGAATTATAAATCATGAATTGAATCATGAATCATGAATCATTAATTGAATCATGAATTAAATCATGAATTATGAATTGAATCACAAATCTTGAATCATGAATTGAATCATGAATCATGAATTGAATCATGAATCATAAATCATGAATTGAATCATGAATCATGAATTGAATCATGAATTGAATCATGAATCATGAATCATGAATAGTGAATCATGAATCATGAATTGAATCATGAATCATTAATTATAAATCATGAATTGAATCATGAATCATGAATCATTAATTGAATCATGAATTAAATCATGAATTATGAATTGAATCACAAATCATGAATCATGAATTGAATCATGAATCATGAATTGAATCATGAATCATGAATTGAATCATGAATTGAATCATGAATCATGAATTGAATTATAAATCATGAATCATGAATCATGAATTGAATCATGAATTGAATCATGAATCATGAATTGAATCATGAATTGAATCATGAATCATGAATCATAAATTGAACCATGAATCATGAATTGAATCATGAATTGAATCATAAATCATGAATCATGAATTAAATGTTGAATCATGAATCGAATCATGAATCGAATCATGAATCATGAATCGAATCATGAACCATGAATCGAATCATGAATTATGAATCATGAATTGAATCATGAATCATGAATTGAATCATGAATCATAAATCGAATCATGAATCAAATCATGAATCATGAATCATGAATCATAAAATGAATCATGAATCATGAATCGAATCATGAATCATAAATCATGAATCATGAATTGAATCATGAATTGAATCATGAATTGAATCATGAATCATGAATTGAAGCATGAATCATAATTCATGAATCGAATCATGAATCATGAATCATGAATCAAATCACGAAATAAATCATGAATCAAATCACGAATTGAATTATGTATCGAATCATGAATTGAATCCTGAATCATGAATTGAATCCTGAATCATGAATTGCATCATGAATCATGATTTATGAATCATGAATTGAATCATGAATCATGAATCATGAATCATGAATTGAATCATGAATCATGAATCGAATCATGAATCATGAATCATGAATTGAATTATGAATCATGAATCATGAATCGAATCATGAATCATGAATCGAATCATTAATCATGAATCAAATCATGAATCATGAATTGAATCATGAATCATGAATCATGAATTGAATCATGAATCATGAATCGAATCATGAATCATGAATCATGAAATGAATCATGAATCATGAATCGAATCATGAATCATGAATCATGAATCGAATTATGAATCATGAATAATGAATTGAATCATGAATTTAAGCATGAATCATAATTCATGAATCAAATCATGAATCATGAATCATGAATCAAATCACGAAATAAATCATGAATCAAATCACGAATTGAATCATGAATCGAATCACGAATTGAATCCTGAATCATGAATTGATTCCTGAATCATGAATTGCATCATGAATCATGATTTATGAATCATGAATTGAATCATGAATCATGAATTATGAATCATGAATTGAATTATGAATTGAATCATGAATCATGAATCATGAATCCAATCATGAATCATGAATTATGAATTGAATTATGAATCATGAATCATGAATCAAATCATGAATTGAATCATGAAACATGAATTGAATCATGAATTGATTCATGAATCATGAATCGATTCATGAATCATGAATCGAATCATGAATTTAATCATGAATTGAATCATGAATCATAAATCATAAATCGAATCATGAATCATGATTTATGAATCATGAATTGAATCATAAATCATGAATCATGAATTGAATCATGAATTGAATCATGAATCATGAATTGAATCATGAATCATGAATCACAAATTGAATCATGAATCATGAATTGAATCATGAATTGAATCATAAATCATGAATCATGAATTGAATCATGAATCATGAATCGAATCATGAATCGAATCATGAATCATGAATCAAATCATGAATTGAATCATGAATAAAATCATGAATCGAATTATGAATTGAATCATGAATCATGAATTGAATCATGAATCAAATCATGAATCAAATCATGAATTGAATCATGAATCATGAATTGAATCATGAATCATGAATCATGAATTGAATCACAAATCATGATTTATGAATCATGAATTGAATCATAAATCATGAATCATGAATTGAATCATGAATTGAATCGTGAATCATGAATTGAATCATAAATAATGAATCATGAATCATAAATTGAATCATGAATTGAATCGTGAATCATGAATCGAATCATGAATCATGAATTGAATCATGAATCATGAATTGAATCATGAATCATAAATCATGAATTGAATCATGAATCATAAATTGAATCATGAATCATGAATTGAATCATGAATCATGAATCATGAATAGTGAATCATGAATCATGAATCATGAATTGAATCATGAATCATGAATTATAAATCATGAATTGAATCATGAATTATGAATCATTAATTGAATCATGAATTAAATCATGAATTATGAATTGAATCACAAATCATGAATCATGAATTGAATCATGAATCATGAATTGAATCATGAATCATGAATTGAATCATGAATTGAATCATGAATTGAATCATGAATCATGAATTGAATCATAAATCATGAATCATGAATTGAATCATGAATCATAAATCATGAATTGAATCATGAATCATGAATTGAATCATGAATCATGAATTGAATCATGAATCATGAATCATGAATAGTGAATCATGAATCATGAATTGAATCATGAATCATAAATCATGAATTGAATCCTGAATCATGAATTGAATCATGAATCATGAATTGAATCATGAATCTTAAATCATGAATTGAATCATGAATCATGAATTGAATCATGAATCATGAATTGAATCATGAATCATGAATCATGAATAGTGAATTATGAATCATGAATTGAATCATGAATCATGAATTATAAATCATGAATTGAATCATGAATCATGAATCATTAATTGAATCATGAATTAAATAATGAATTATGAATTGAATCATAAATCATGAATCATGAATTGAATCATGAATCATAAATCATGAATTGAATCATGAATCATGAATTGAATCATGAATCATGAATCATGAATAGTGAATCATGAATCATGAATTGAATCATGAATCATGAATTATAAATCATGAATTGAATCATGAATCATGAATCATTAATTGAATCATGAATTAAATCATGAATTATGAATTGAATCACAAATCATGAATCATGAATTGAATCATGAATCATGAATTGAATCATGAATCATGAATTGAATCATGAATTGAATCATGAATTGAACCATGAATCATGAATTGAATTATAAATCATGAATCATGAATCATGAATTGAATCATGAATTGAATCATGAATTGAATCATGAATCATGAATTGAATCATGAATTGAATCATGAATCATGAATCATAAATTGAACCATGAATCATGAATTGAATCATGAATTGAATCATAAATCATGAATCATGAATTAAATGTTGAATCATGAATCGAATCATGAATCGAATCATGAATCATGAATCGAATCATGAACCATGAATCGAATCATGAATTATGAATCATGAATTGAATCATGAATCATGAATTGAATCATGATCCATAAATCGAATCATGAATCAAATCATGAATCATGAATCATGAATCATAAAATGAATCATGAATCATGAATCGAATCATGAATCATAAATCATGAATCATGAATTGAATCATGAATTGAATCATGAATTGAATCATGAATCATGAATTGAAGCATGAATCATAATTCATGAATCGAATCATGAATCATGAATCATGAATCAAATCACGAAATAAATCATGAATCAAATCACGAATTGAATTATGTATCGAATCATGAATTGAATCCTGAATCATGAATTGAATCCTGAATAATGAATTGCATCATGAATCATGATTTATGAATCATGAATTGAATCATGAATCATGAATCATGAATCATGAATTGAATCATGAATTGAAACATAAATAATGAATCATGAATCATAAATTGAATCATGAATCATGAATCATGAATCGAATCATGAATCATGAATCATGAATTGAATTATGAATCATGAATCATGAATCGAATCATGAATTGAATCATGAATCATGAATTGAATCATGAATTGATTCATGAATCATGAATTGATTCATGAATCATGAATCGAATCATGAATTTAATCATGAATTGAATCATGAATCATAAATCATAAATCGAATCATGAATCATGAATCATAAATCGAATCATGAATCGAATCATGAATCGAATCATGAATCATGAATTGAATCATGAATCGAATCATGAATTGAATCATGAATCATGAATTGAATCATGAATCATGAATTATGAATCATGAATTGAATCATGAATCATGAATCATGAATTGAATCATGAATTAAATCATGAATTGAATCATGAATCATGAATTGAATCATGAATCATGAATCATAAATTGAATCATGAATCATAAATTGAATCATGAATCATGAATTCAATCCTGAATCATGAATTGAATCCTGAATCATGAATTGAATCATGAATCATGAATAATGAATTGAATCATGAATCATGAATCATGAATCGAATCATAAATCATGAATTGAATCATGAATCATGAATCGAATCATGAATCGAATCATGAATCATGAATCGAATCATTAATCATGAATCAAATCATGAATCATGAATGGAATCATGAATCATGAATCATGAATTGAATCATGAATCATGAATTGAATCATGAAATATGAATCGAATCATGAATCATGAATCATGAATCATGAATTGAATCATGAATTTAAGCATGAATCATAATTCATGAATCGAATCATGAATCATGAATCATGAATCAAATCACGAAATAAATCATGAATCAAATCACGAATTGAATCATGAATCGAATCATGAATTGAATCCTGAATCATGAATTGAATCCTGAATCATGAATTACATCATGAATCATGATTTATGAATCATGAATTGAATCATGAATCATGAATTATGAATCATGAATTGAATCATGAATTGAATCATGAATCCTGAATTGAATCATAAATATTGAATCATGAATCATAAATTGAATCATAAATCATGAATCATGAATTGAATCATGAATCATGAATTGAATCATAAATAATGAATCATGAGTCATAAATTGAATCATGAATCATGAATCGAATCATGAATCATGAATCATGAATTGAATTATGAATCATGAATCATGAATCAAATCATGAATTGAATCATGAAACAAGAATTGAATCATGAATTGATTCATGAATCATGAATTGATTCATTAATCGAATCATGAATTTAATCATGAATTGAATCATGAAACATAAATCATAAATCGAATCATGAATCATGATTTATGAATCATGAATTGAATCATAAATCATGAATCATGAATCATGAATTGAATCATGAATTGAATCATGAATCATGAATTGAATCATGAATTGAATCATAAATCATGAATCATGAATTAAATCATGAATCATGAATCGAATCATGAATCGAATCATGAATCGAATCATGAATCGAATCATGAATCATGAATCAAATCATGAATTGAATCATGAATCAAATCATGAATCGAATTATGAATTGAATCATGAATCATGAATTGAATCATGATTTAAATCATGAATCGAATCATGAATTGAATCATGAATCATGAATTGAATCATGAATCATGAATCATGAATTGAATCACAAATCATGATTTAGGAATCATGAATTGAATCATAAATCATGAATCATGAATCATGACTTGAATCATGAATTGAATCGTGAATCATGAATTGAATCATAAATAATGAATCATGAATCATAAATTGAATCATGAATTGAATCGTGAATCATGAATCGAATCATGAATCATGAATCATGAATCATGAATTGAATCATGAATCATAAATCATGAATTGAATCATGAATAATGAATTGAATCATGAATTATGAATTGAATCATGGATCATGAATCATGAATAGTGAATCATGAATCATGAAATGAATCATGAATCATGAATTATGAATCATAATTTGAATCATGAATCATGAATCATTAATTGAATCATGAATTAAATCACGAATTATGAATTGAATCACAAATCATGAATCATGAATTGAATCATGAATCATGAATCATGAATTGAATCATGAATCATGAATTGAATCATGAATCATGAATTGAATCATGAATCATGAATTGAATCATGAATTGAATCATGAATTGAATCATGAATCATGAATTGAATCATAAATCATGAATCATGAATCATGAATTGAATCATGAATTGAATCATGAATCATGAATTTAATCATTATTTGAATCATGAATCATAAATTGAATTATGAATCATGTATTGAATCATGAATTGAATCATAAATCATGAATCATGAATTAAATCAAGAATCATGAATCGAATCATGAATCGAATCATGAATCATGAATCAAATCATGAATCATGAATCGAATCATGAATCATGAATCATGAATTGAATCATGAATCATGAATCATGAATTGATTCATGAATCGAATCATGAATCAAATCATGAATCATGAATCATGAATCATAAAATGAATCATGAATCATGAATCGAATCATGAATCATAAATCATGAATCATGAATTGAATCATGAATTGAATCATGAATTGAATCATGAATCATGAATTGAAGCATGAATCATAATTCATGAATCGAATCATGAATCATGAATCATGAATCAAATCATGAAATAAATTATGAATCAAATCACTAATTGAATTATGAATCGAATCATGAATTGAATCCTGAATCATGAATTGAATCCTGAATCGCATCATGAATCATGATTTATGAATCATGAATTGAATCATGAATCATGAATCATGAATCATGAATTGAATCATGAATTGAATCATAAATAATGAATCATGAATCATAAATTGAATCATGAATCATGAATTGAATCATAAATAATGAATCATGAATCATGAATTGAATTATGAATCATGAATCATGAATCGAATCATGAATCATGAATCATGAATTGAATTATGAATCATGAATCATGAATCGAATCATGAATTGAATCATGAATCATGAATTGAATCATGAATCATGAATCGAATCATGAATTTAATCATGAATTGAATCATGAATCATGAATCGAATCATGAATCGAATCAAGAATCATGAATCAAATCATGAATTGAATCATGAATCAAATCATGAATCGAATTATGAATTGAATCATGAATCATGAATTGAATCATGAATCAAATCATGAATCGAATCATGAATTGAATCATGAATCATGAATTGAATCATGAATCATGAATCATGAATTGAATCACAAATCATGATTTATGAATCATGAATTGAATCATAAATCATGAATCATGAATTGAATCATGAATTGAATCGTGAATCATGAATTGAATCATAAATAATGAATCATGAATCATAAATTGAATCATGAATTGAATCGTGAATCATGAATCGAATCATGAATCATGAATCATGAATCATGAATTGAATCATGAATCATGAATCATGAATTGAATCATGAATCATAAATCATGAATTGAATCATGAATCATGAATTGAATCATGAATCATGAATTGAATCATGAATCATGAATCATGAATAGTCAATCATGAATCATGAATTATGAATCATGAATTGAATCATGAATCATGAATCATTAATTGAATCATGAATTAAATCATGAATTATGAATTGAATCACAAATCATGAATCATGAATTGAATCATGAATCATGAATTGAATCATGAATCATGAATTGAATCATGAATCATGAATTGAATCATGAATTGAATCATGAATCATGAATTGAATCATAAATCATGAATCATGAATCATGAATTGAATAATGAATTGAATCATGAATCATGAATTGAATCATGAATCATGAATTGAATCATGAATTGAATCATGAATCATGAATCATAAATTGAATCATGAATCATGAATTGAATCATGAATTGAATCATAAATCATGAATAATGAATTAAATCATGAATCATGAATCGAATCATGAATCGAATCATGAATCATGAATCGAATCATGAATCATGAATCGAATCATGAATTATGAATCATGAATTGAATCATGAATCCTGAATTGAATCATGAATCATAAATCGAATCATGAATCAAATCATGAATCATGAATCATGAATCATAAAATGAATCATGAATCATGAATCGAATCATGAATCATAAATCATGAATCATGAATTGAATCATAAATCATGAATCATGAATTAAATCATGAATCATGAATCGAATCATGAATCATGAATCAAATCATGAATCATGAATCGAATCATGAATTATGAATCATGAATTGAATCATGAATCATGAATCATGAATCATGAATTGATTCATGAATCATGAATCGAATCATGAATCAACATCATGAATCATGAATCATGAATCAGAAAATGAATCATGAATCATGAATCGAATCATGAATCATAAATCATGAATCATGAATTGAATCATGAATCATGAATTGAAGCATGAATCATAATTCATGAATCGAATCATGAATCATGAATCATGAATCAAATCATGAAATAAATCATGAATCAAATCACTAATTGAATTATGAATCAATTCATGAATTGAATCCTGAATCATGAATTGAATCCTGAATCATGAATTGCATCATGAATCATGATTTATGAATCATGAATTGAATCATGAATCATGAATCATGAATCATGAATTGAATCATGAATTGAATCATAAATAATGAATCATGAATCATAAATTGAATCATAAATAATGAATCATGAATCATGAATTAAATTATGAATCATGAATCATGAATCAAATCATGAATCATGAATTGAATTATGAATCATGAATCATCATCATCATCATTTATTTATATAGCGCCACTGATTCCGCAGCGCTGTACAGAGAACTCATATCAGTCACTGCCCCATTGGAGCTTACAGTCTAAATTCCCTAAGATACACAGAGAGAGAGAGAGAGAGAGAGAGAGACTAGGGTAAATTTTGATAGCAGCCAATTAACCTACCAGTATGGTTTTTTTGGAGTGTGGGAGGAAACCGGAGCACCCGGAGGAAACCCACACAAACACAGGGAGAACATACAAACTCCACACAGATAAGGCCATGGTCGGGAATTGAACTCATGACCCCACCGCTGTGAGGCAGAAGTGCTAACCACTACACCACTGTGTTGCCACATCACATCATGAATCGAATCATGAATTGAATCATGAATCATGAATTGAATCATGAATCATGAATCGAATCATGAATTTAATCATGAATTGAATCATGAATCATGAATCGAATCATGAATCATGAATGAAATCATGAATTGAATCATGAATCAAATTATGAATCGAATTATGAATTGAATCATGAATCATGAATTAAATCATGAATCAAATCATGAATCGAATCATGAATTGAATCATGAATCATGAATTGAATCATGAATCATGAATCATGAATTGAATCACAAATCATGATTTATGAATTATGAATTGAATCATAAATCATGAATCATGAATTGAATCATGAATTGAATCGTGAATCATGAATTGAATCATAAATAATGAATCATGAATCATAAATTGAATCATGAATTGAATCGTGAATCATGAATCGAATCATGAATCATGAATCATGAATTGAATCATGAATCATGAATCATGAATTGAATCATGAATCATAAATCATGAATTGAATCATGAATCATGAATTGAATCATGAATCATGAATTGAATCATGAATCATGAATCATGAATAGTGAATCATGAATCATGAATTGAATCATGAATCATGAATTATGAATCATGAATTGAATCATGAATCATGAATCATGAATCATTAATTGAATCATGAATTAAATTATGAATTATGAATTGAATCACAAATCATGAATCATGAATTGAATCATGAATCATGAATTGAATCATGAATCATGAATTGAATCATGAATTGAATCATGAATTGAATCATGAATCATGAATTGAATCATAAATCATGAATCATGAATCATGAATTGAATCATGAATTGAATCATGAATCATGAATTGAATCATGAATCATGAATTGAATCATGAATTGAATCATGAATCATGAATCATAAATTGAATCATGAATCATGAATTGAATCATGAATTGAATCATAAATCATGAATCATGAATTAAATCATGAATCATGAATCGAATCATGAATCGAATCATGAATCATGAATCGAATCATGAATTATGAATCATGAATTGAATCATGAATCATGAATTGAATCATGAATCATAAATCGAATCATGAATCAAATCATGAATCATGAATCATGAATCATAAAATGAATCATGAATCATGAATCGAATCATGAATCATAAATCATGAATCATGAATTGAATCATGAATTGAATCATGAATTGAATCATGAATCATGAATTGAAGCATGAATCATAATTCATGAATCGAATCATGAATTATGAATCATGAATCAAATCACGAAATAAATCATGAATCAAATCACGAATTGAATTATGTATCGAATCATGAATTGAATCCTGAATCATGAATTGAATCCTGAATCATGAATTGCATCATAAATCATGATTTATGAATCATGAATTGAATCATGAATCATGAATCATGAAATAAATCATGAATCATGAATCGAATCATGAATCATGAATCATGAATTGAATCATGAATTTAAGCATGAATCATAATTCATGAATCGAATCATGAATCATGAATCATGAATCAAATCATGAATCGAATCATGAATTGAATCATGAATCATGAATTGAATCATGAATCATGAATCATGAATTGAATCACAAATCATGATTTATGAATCATGAATTGAATCATAAATCATGAATCATGAATTGAATCATGAATTGAATCGTGAATCATGAATTGAATCATAAATAATGAATCATGAATCATAAATTGAATCATGAATTGAATCGTGAATCATGAATCGAATCATGAATCATGAATCATTAATTGAATCATGAATCATGAATCATGAATTGAATCATGAATCATAAATCATGAATTGAATCATGAATCATGAATTGAATCATGAATCATGAATTGAATCATGAATCATGAATCATGAATAGTGAATCATGAATCATGAATTGAATCATGAATCATGAATTATGAATCATGAATTGAATCATGAATCATGAATCATGAATCATGAATCATTAATTGAATCATGAATTAAATCATGAATTATGAATTGAATCACAAATCATGAATCATGAATTGAATCATGAATCATGAATTGAATCATGAATCATGAATTGAATCATGAATCATGAATTGAATCATGAATTGAATCATGAATTGAATCATGAATCATGAATTGAATCATAAATCATGAATCATGAATCATGAATTGAATCATGAATTGAATCATGAATCATGAATTGAATCATGAATCATGAATTGAATCATGAATTGAATCATGAATCATGAATCATAAATTGAATCATGAATCATGAATTGAATCATGAATTGAATCATAAATCATGAATCATGAATTAAATCATGAATCATGAATCGAATCATGAATCGAATCATGAATCATGAATCGAATCATGAATTATGAATCATGAATTGAATCATGAATCATGAATCATGAATTGAATCATGAATCATAAATCGAATCATGAATCAAATCATGAATCATGAATCATGAATCATAAAATGAATCATGAATCATGAATCGAATCATGAATCATAAATCATGAATCATGAATCATGAATTGAATCATGAATATGAATTGAATCATGAATCATGAAGTTGAGTATGAATCATAATTCATGAATCGAATCATGAATTATGAATCATGAATCAAATCACGAAATAAATCATGAATCAAATCACGAATTGAATTATGTATCGAATCATGAATTGAATCCTGAATCATGAATTGAATCCTGAATCATGAATTGCATCATGAATCATGATTTATGAATCATGAATTGAATCATGAATCATGAATCATGAATAATCATGAATCATGAATCGAATCATGAATCATGAATCATGAATCATGAATTGAATCATGAATTTAAGCATGAATCATAATTCATGAATCGAATCATGAATCATGAATCATGAATCAAATCATGAATCGAATCATGAATTGAATCATGAATCATGAATTGAATCATGAATCATGAATCATGAATTGAATCACAAATCATGATTATGAATCATGAATTGAATCATAAATCATGAATCATGAATTGAATCATGAATCTGAATCATGAATTGAATCATAAATAATGAATCATGAATCATAAATTGAATCATGAATTGAATCGTGAATCATGAATCGAATCATGAATCATGAATCTTAATTGAATCATGAATCATGAATCATGAATTGAATCATGAATAATCATGAATTGAATCATGAATCATGAATTGAATCATGAATCAATGAATCATGAATCATGAATCATGAATCATGAATCAGTGAATCATGAATCATGAATATGAATCATGAATATGAATCATGAATATGAATCATGAATCTGAATCTGAATCATGAATCATGAATTCATGAATCATTAATTGAATCATGAATTAAATCATGAATCATGAATTGAAATCATGAATCATGAATTGAATCATGAATGAATCATGAATTGAATCATGAATCATGAATTGAATCATGAATTGAATCATGAATTGAATCATGAATCATGAATTGAATCATAAATCATGAATCATGAATCATGAATTGAATCATGAATTGAATCATGAATCATGAATTGAATCATGAATCATGAATTGAATCATGAATTGAATCATGAATCATGAATCATAAATTGAAATCATGAATCATGAATTGAATCATGAATCGAATCATAAATCATGAATCATGAATCATGAATCATGAATCATGAATCGAATCATGAATCATGAATCATGAATTATGAATCATGAATCTGAATCTGAATCATGAATCATGAATTGATTCATGAATCATGAATCATGAATCATGAATCATGAATCATGAATCATGAATCATGAATCATGAAATCATGAATCATGAATCATGAATCATGAATCATGAATCATGAATTGAATCATGAATTGAATCATGAATCTGAATCATGAATCGAATATGAATCATGAATCGAATTCATGAAATGAATCATGAATTGAATCCTGAATCATGAATTGAATCCTGAATCATGAATTGCGTCATGAATCATGAATTGAATCATGAATTGATTCATGAATCATGAATCGAATCATGAATTTATTGATGAATTGAATCATGAATCATAAATCAATCGAATCATGAATCATGAATCATGAATCGAATCATGAATCGAATCATGAATCATGAATGAATCATGAATTGAATCATGAATCATGAATCATGAATTGAATCATGAATCATGAATCTATGAATCATGAATTGAATCATGAATCTGAATCATGAATCTGAATCATGAATCAATGAATCATGAATCATAATTGAAATCATGAATCATAAATTAAATCATGAATCATGAATTCAATCCTGAATCATGAATTGAATCCTGAATCATGAATCTGAATCATGAATCATGAATCCTGAATTGAATCATGAATCATGAATCATGAATCGAATCATGAATCTGAATGATATGAATCATGAATTGAATCATGAATCATGAATTGAATCATGAATCATAAATCATGAATTGAATCATGAATCATGAATCATGAATCGAATCATGAATCATGTATCATGAATCATGAATCGAATCATGAATCATGAATCGAATCAGCAATCATGAATCGAATCTTGAATCATGAATCATGAATCGAATCATGAATCATGAATTGCAAAATGAATTGAATCATGAATCATGAATAATGAATCGAATCATGAATCATGAATCGAATCATGAATCATGAATTATGAATCATGAATTGAATCATGAATCATGAATTATGAATCCTGAATTGAATCATGAATCATGAATTGAATCATAATTCATGAATTGAATCATAATTCATGAATTGAATCATGAATCATGAATTGAAGCATGAAACATGAATCGAATCATGAATCATGAATCATGAATCAAAGCATGAATCAAATCATGAATTGAATTATGAATCATGAATTGAATCATGAATCTTGAATCATGAATCGTATCATGAATCATGAATTATGAATCATGAATTGAATCATGAATCATGAATTATGAATCATGAATTGAATCATGAATCATGAATGATGAATCATGAATTTAATCATGAATCACGAATCATGAATTGAATCATAATTCATAAATTGAATCATGAATCATGAATTGAAGCATGAAACATGAATCATGAATTGAATCATGAATCATGAATTATGAATCATAAATCATGAATCATAAATCATGAATCATGAATTGAATCATAAATCATGAATCATAAATTAAATCATGAATAGAATCATGAATCATGAATTGTGAATCATGAATTGAATCATGAATCATGAATCATTAATTGAATCATGAATTAAATCATGAATTATGAATTGAATCATAAATCATGAATCATGAATCAAGAATTGAATCATGAATCATGAATCATGAATTGAATCATGAATTGAATCATGATTCATGAATTGAATTATGAATCATGAATTGAATCATGAATCATGAATTCAATCATGAATTGAATCATGAATCATGAATTGAATCATAAATCATCAATCATGAATCATGAATTGAATCATGAATTGAATCATAAATCATGAATTAAATCATGAATCATGAATTGAATCATGAATTGAATCATGAATCATGAATCATGAATTGAATCATGAATCATGAATCATGAATCGAATCATGGATCAAGAATCATGAATCGAATCATGAATCATGAATCGAATCATGAATCATGAATCATGAATCGAATCATGAATCATGAATTGAATAATTAATTGAATCATGAATCATGAATAACGAATCGAATTATAAATCATGAATCATGAATCGAATCATGAATCATGAATTATGAATCATGAATTGAATCATGAATCACGAATCATGAATTGAATCATAATTCATGAATTGAATCAAGAATCATGAATTGAAGCATGAAACATGAATCGAATCATAAATCATGAATCATGAATCAAAGCATGAATCAAATCATGAATTGAATTATGAATCATGAATTGAATCATGAATCTTGAATCATGAATCGAATCATGAATCATGAATTATGAATCATGAATTGAATCACGAATCATGAATTATGAATCATGAATTGAATCATGAATCATAAATTATGAATCATGAATTGAATAATGAATCACGAATCATGAATTGAATCATAATTTATAAATTGAATCATGAATTGAAGCATGAAACATGAATCGAATCATGAATTAAATCATGAATTGAATTCATGAATCGAATCATGTATAGAATCATGAATCATGAATTGAATCATGAATTGAATCATGAATCATGAATCGAATCATGAATCATGAATTGAATCATGAATCATGAATCATGAATAGTGAATCATGAATCATGAATTGAATCATGAATCATGAATTATGAATCATGAATTGAATCATGAATCATGAATCATTAATTGAATCATGAATTAAATCATGAATTATGAATTGAATCACAAATCATGAATTGAATCATGAATCATGAATCATGAATTGAATCATGAATCGAATCATGAATCATGAATCGAATCATGAATCATGAATCGAATCATTAATCATGAATCAAATCATGAATCATGAATTGAATCATGAATCATGAATCATGAATTGAATCATGAATCGAATCATGAATCATTAATCATGAAATGAATCATGAATTATGAATCGAATCATGAATCATGAATCATGAATCATGAATTGAATCATGAATTTAAGCATGAATCATAATTCATGAATCGAATCATGAATCATGAATCATGAATCAAATCACGAAATAAATCATGAATCAAATCACGAATTGAATCATGAATCGAATCATGAATTGAATCCTGAATCATGAATTGAATCCTGAATCATGAATTATGAATCATGAATTGAATCATGAATTGAATCATGAATCATGAATTGAATCATAAATAATGAATCATGAATCATAAATTGAATCATGAATCATGAATCATGAATTGAATCATGAATCATGAATTAAATCATAAATAATGAATCATGAATCATAAATTGAATCATGAATCATGAATCATAAATCGAATCATGAATCATGAATTGAATTATGAATCATGAATCATGAATCAAATCATGAATTGAATCATGAAACATGAATTGAATCATGAATCGAATCATGAATTTAATCATGAATTGAATCATGAATCATAAATCATAAATC
The DNA here is from genome assembly GCF_038048845.1 of Mixophyes fleayi. NCBI lineage: Eukaryota > Metazoa > Chordata > Amphibia > Anura > Limnodynastidae > Mixophyes > Mixophyes fleayi. The sequence continues at coordinate 66,524 of NW_027448175.1, forward strand.
GAATCATGAATCATGATTTATGAAATATGAATTGAATCATAAATCATGAATCATGAATCATGAATCATGAATTGAATCATGAATTGAATCATAAATCATGCATTAAATCATGAATCATGAATCGAATCATGAATCGAATCATGAATCATGAATCAAATCATGAATTGAATCATGAATCAAATCATGAATCAAATTATGAATTGAATCATGAATCATGGATTGAATCATGAATCATGAATTGAATCATGAATCAAATCATGAATCGAATCATGAGTTGAATCATGAATCATGAATTGAATCATGAATCATGAATCATGAATTGAATCACAAATCATGATTTATGAATCATGAATGGAATCATAAATCATGAATCATGAATCATGAATTGAATCATGAATTGAATCATGAATCATGAATTGAATCATAAATAATGAATCATGAATCATAAATTGAATCATGAATTGAATCGTGAATCATGAATCGAATCATGAATCATGAATCATGAATCATGAATTGAATCATGAATCATGAATTGAATCATGAATCATGAATTGAATCATGAATCATGAATTATGAATCATGAATTGAATCATGAATCATGAATCATTAATTGAATAATGAATTAAATCATGAATTATGAATTGAATCACAAATCATGAATCATGAATTGAATCATGAATCATGAATTGAATCATGAATCATGAATTGAATCAGGAATCATGAATTGAATCATGAATTGAATCATGAATTGAATCATGAATCATGAATTGAATCATAAATCATGAATCATGAATTGAATCATGAATTGAATCATGAATCATGAATTGAATCATGAATCATGAATTGAATTATGAATTGAATCATGAATCATGAATCATAAATTGAATCATGAATTGAATCATAAATCATGAATCATGAATTAAATCATGAATCATGAATCGAATCATGAATCGAATCATGAATCATGAATCGAATCATGAATCATGAATCGAATCATGAATCATGAATCATGAATTGAATCATGAATCATGAATCATGAATTGAATCATGAATCATGTATCGAATCATGAATCAAATCATGAATCATAAATTGAATCATGAATTGAATCGTGAATCATGAATCGAATCATGAATCATGAATCATGAATCATGAATTGAATCATGAATCATGAATTGAATCATGAATCATGAATTGAATCATGAATCATGAATTATGAATCATGAATTGAATCATGAATCATGAATCATTAATTGAATAATGAATTAAATCATGAATTATGAATTGAATCACAAATCATGAATCATGAATTGAATCATGAATCATGAATTGAATCATGAATCATGAATTGAATCAGGAATCATGAATTGAATCATGAATTGAATCATGAATTGAATCATGAATCATGAATTGAATCATAAATCATGAATCATGAATTGAATCATGAATTGAATCATGAATCATGAATTGAATCATGAATCATGAATTGAATTATGAATTGAATCATGAATCATGAATCATAAATTGAATCATGAATCATGAATTGAATCATGAATTGAATCATAAATCATGAATCATGAATTAAATCATGAATCATGAATCGAATCATGAATCGAATCATGAATCATGAATCGAATCA
>NW_027448176.1:0-67796 GCF_038048845.1 Mixophyes fleayi
TAATTCATGATTTACATTATGATTCATTTCATGATTCATGATTCTATTTATGATTCATGATTCATGATTCAATTCATGATTCATGAATTCAATTCATGATTTATGATTCAATTCATGATTCATGATTCATTTCATGATTCATTCCATGATTCTTGATTCAATTCATGATTCAATTTATGATTCATTTCATGATTCTTGATTCAATTCATGATTCATGATTCAATTCATGATTCATGACTCATTTCATAATTCATTTTATGATTCATGATTCATGATTCAATTCATGATTCAATTCATGATTCATGATTCAATTCATGATTCATGATTCATTTCATGATTTAATTTATGATTCATTTCATGATTCATGATTCATGACTTAATTCATGATTCATGATTTAATTCATGATTCGTGATTCAATTCATGATTCAATTCATAATTCATAATTCAATTCATGATTCATGATTCAATTAATTAATCATGATTCATGATTCGATTCATGATTCATAATTCAATTCATGATTCATGATTCATGATTCGAGTCATTATTCATGATCATGGTTCATTTTTCAATTCATGATTCTATTCATGATTCATGATTCTATTCATGATTCATGATTCAATTCATGATTCAATTCATGATTCATTATTCGATTCATGATTCAATTCATGATTCATGATTCATGATTCGATTCATTATTCCATTCATAATTCAATTCATGATTCATGATTCAATTCATGATTCATGATTGTTGATTCATGATTCATGATTCATGATTCAATTCATGATTCATGATTCGATTCATGATTCATGATTCGATTCATGATTCATGATTCGATTCATGATTCATGATTCGATTCATGATTCATGATTCGATTCATGATTCATAATTCATGATTCATGATTCAATTCATGAATCATGATTCATGATTCAATTCATGATTCATGATTCATGATTTGATTCATTATTCATGATTCATAATTCAATTCATAATTCATGATTCATTTAATTATTTAATTCATGATTCATTTCATGATTCATGATTCATAATTCAATTAATGATTCAATTCATGATTCATAATTCGATTTATGATTCATGAATCAAGTCATGATTAAATTCATGATTCATGATTCGTTTCATGATTCATATTTCAATTCATGATTCATGATTCAGTTCATGATTCATTTTATGATTCATGATTCATGATTTAATTCATGATTCGATTCATGATTCAATTCATGATTCATGATTCATTTAATTATTTAATTTCATGATTCATTTCATGATTCATGATTCATAATTCAATTCATGATTCAATTCATGATTCATAATTCGATTTATGATTCATGAATCAATTCATGATTAAATTCATGATTCATGATTCGTTTCATGATTCAATGATTCATGAATCATGATTCGATTCATGATTCATGAATTAATTCATGATTCATGATTTGATTCATTATTCATGATTCATGATTCAATTCATGATTCATGAATCATGATTCGATTCATGATTCATGAATTAACTCATGATTCATGATTCATGATTTGATTCGTGATTCAATTCATGATTCAATTCATGATTCATAATTCAATTCATGATTCATGATTCAATTCATTAATCATGATTCATGATTCGATTCACGATTCATGATTCAATTCATGATTCATGATTCATTATTCGATTTATGATTTAATTCATGAATCAATTCATGATTCAATTCATGATTCATTATTCGATTCATGATTCAATTAATGATTCATGATTCGATTTATTATTTCATTCATAATTCAATTCATGATTTATAATTCAATTCATGATTCATGATTCGATTCATGATTCATGATTCAATTCATGATTCATGATTCATGAATCAATTCATGATTCAATTCATGATTCATTATTCGAATCATGATTCAATTCATGATTCATGATTCATGATTCGATTCATTATTTCATTCATAATTCAATTCATGATTCATGATTCAATTCATGATTCATGATTCATGATTCGATTCATGATTCAATTCATGATTCATGATTCAATTCATGATTCATGATTCGATTCATGATTCATGATTCATGATTCAATTCATGATTCATGATTCATGATTTGATTCATGATTCATGATTCAATTCATGATTCATGATTCATGATTCGATCATGATTCAATTCATGATTCATGATTCAATTCATTATTCATGATTCGATTCATGATTCATAATTCATGATTCATGATTCAATTCATGATTCATGATTCATGATTTGATTCATGATTCAATTCATGATTCATGATTTGATTCATTATTCATGATTCATGATTCAATTCATGATTCATGAATCATAATTCGATTCATGATTCATGATTCATGATTTAATTCATGATTCATGATTCATGATTTGATTCATGATTCGTGATTCAATTTATGATTCAATTCATGATTCATAATTCAATTCATGATTCATGATTCATGATTTAATTCATAATTCATGATTCTATGATTCGATTCATGATTCAATTCATGATTCATTTCATGATTTATGATTCAATTCATGATTCATGATTTATGATTCAATTTATGATTCATGATTTAATTCATAATTCATGATTCATGATTCGATTCATGATTCAATTCATGATTCATTTCATGATTTATGATTCAATTCATGATTCATGATTTATGATTCAATTTATGATTCATGATTTAATTCATAATTCATGATTCATGATTCGATTCATGATTCAATTCATGATTCATTTCATGATTTATGATTCAATTCATGATTCATGATTTATGATTCAATTTATGATTCATGATTCAATACATGATTCATGATTCATTTCATGTTTCATTTCATGATTCAATTCATGATTCATTTCATGAATCATGATTCAATTCATCATTCAATTCATGATTCATTTTATGATTCATGATTTAATTCATGATTCATGATTCATGATTCAAATTATGATTCATGATTCAATTCATGATTCATGATTCATTTCATGTTTCATTTCATGATTCATGATTCAATTCATGATTCAATTCATGATTCATGATTCAATTCATGATTCATTTCATGATTCATTTCATGATTCATGAATCATGATTCAATTCATGATTCAATTCATGATTCATTTCATGATTCATGATTCAATTTATGATTCATGATTCATGATTCAATTCATGATTCATGATATGATTCATGATTCATTTCATGATTCATTCCATGATTCTTTATTCAATTCATGATTCAATTTATGATTCATTTCATGATGCTTGATTCAATTCATGATTCATGATTCAATTCATGATTCATGATTCATTTCATGATTCATTTCTTTATTCATGATTCAATTCATGATTCATGATTCATTTCATGATTCATTTCTTTATTCATGATTCAATTCATGATTCATGATTCAATTTATGATTCATGATTCATTTCATGATTTAATTCATGATTCAATTCATGATCTATTCATGAGTCCTGATTCGATTCATGATTCAATTCATGATTCATTATTCATGATTCAATTCATGATTCATAATTCGATTCATGATTCATGAATCAATTCATGATTCAATTCATGATTCGAATTATGATTCATGATTCAATTCATGATTCATGATTCATGATTCAATTCATGATTCATGATTCAATTCATGATTTATGATTCATTTCATGTTTCATTTCATGATTCATGATTCACGATTCAATTCATGATTCAATTCATGATTCATGATTCAATTCATGATTCATTTCTTGATTCATGAATCATGATTCACTTCATGATTTATACCATGATTCAATACATGATTCATGATTCGATTCATGATTCATAATTCATGATTCATGATTCAATTCATGATTCATGATTCAATTCATGATTCATAATTCATGATTTGATTCATTATTCATGATTCATGATTCAATTCATGATTCATGATTCATGAATCATGATTCGATTCATGATTCATGATTCAATTCATAATTCATGATTCATGATTCGAATTCATGATTCAATTCATGATTCAATTCATGATTCATTTCATGATTCATTATTCAATTCATGATTCATGATTCAATTTATGATTCATGATTCAATTCATGATTCATGATTCAATTCATGATTTATGATTCATGATTCATTTCATGATTCATTCCATTATTCTTGATTCAATTCATGATTCAATTTATGATTCATTTCATGATTCTTGATTCAATTCATGATTCATGATTAAAATCCTGATTCATGATTCAATTCATGATTCAATTCATGATTCATGATTCAATTTATGATTCATGATTCATTTCATGATTTAATTCAGGATTCAATTCAGGATTCAATTCATGATTCAATTCATGATTCATGAATCGATTCATGACTCATGAATCAATTCATGATTCATGATTCAATTCATGATTCATAATTCGATTCATGAATCAATTCATAATTCAATTCATGATTCATGATTCATGATTCGATTCATGATTCATGATTCAATTCATGATTCATGATTCAATTCATGATTTATGGTTCATTTCATGTTTCATTCCATGATTCATGATTCATGATTCAATTCATGATCATGATTCGATTCATGATTCAATTCATGATTCATGATTCATGATTCGATTCATTATTTCCATTCATAATTCAATTCATGATTCATGATTTGATTCATGATTCATGATTCGATTCATGATTCATGATTCGATTCATGATTCATAATTCATGATTCGATTCATTATTCATGATTCATGATTCAATTCATGATTCATGATTCATGAAGCATGATTCGATTCATGATTCATGACTTATTTCATGATTCATGATTTGATTCATGATTCGTGATTCAGTTCATGATTCAATTCATAATTCATAATTCAATTCATGATTCATGATTCAATTCATTAATCATGAATCATGATTCGATTCATGATTCATGATTCAAATCATGATTCATGATTCATGATTCGATTCATGATTCATGATTCCATTCATGATTCATGATTCAATTCATGATTCATGATTCAATTCATGATTCATGATTCATGATTCAATTCATGATTCATAATTCATGATTTGATTCATTATTCATGATTCATGATTCAATTCATGATTCATGATTCATGAATCATGATTCGATTCATGATTCATGATTCAATTCATAATTCATGATACATGATTCGATTCATGATTCAATTCATGATTTATATCATGATTCATTATTCAATTCATGATTCATGATTCAATTTATGATTCAATTCATGATTCATGATTCAATTCATGATTTATGATTCATGATTTATTTCATGATTCATTCCATTATTCTTGATTCAATTCATGAATTCAATTTATGATTCATGATTCATGATTCAATTCATGATTCATGATTCATGATTCAATTCATGATTCATGATTCAATTCATGATTTATGATTCAATTCATGATTCATGATTCATTTTATGATTCATTCCATGATTCTTGATTCAATTCATGATTCAATTTATGATTCATTTCATGATTCTTGATTCAATTCATGATTCATGATTCAATTCATGATTCATGACTCATTTCATAATTCATTTTATGATTCATGATTCATGATTCAATTCATGATTCAATTCATGATTCATGATTCAATTCATGATTCATTTCATGATTTAATTTATGATTCATTTCATGATTCATGAATCATGATTCGATTGATGATTCATGATTCATGACTTAATTCATGATTCATGATTTAATTCATGATTCGTGATTCAATTCATGATTCAATTCATAATTCATAATTCAATTCATGATTCATGATTCAATTAATTAATCATGATTCATGATTCGATTCATGATTCATAATCAATTCATGATTCATGATTCGAGTCATTATTCATGATCATGGTTCATTTTTCAATTCATGATTCTATTCAAGATTCATGATTCTATTCATGATTCATGATTCAATTCATGATTCAATTCATGATTCATTATTCGATTCATGATTCAATTCATGATTCATGATTCATGATTCGATTCATTATTCCATTCATAATTCAATTCATGATTCATGATTCAATTCATGATTCATGATTTGATTCATGATTCATGATTCATGATTCAATTCATGATTCATGATTCGATTCATGATTCATGATTCGATTCATGATTCGATTCATGATTCATGATTCGATTCATGATTCATGATTCGATTCATGATTCATGATTCGATTCATGATTCATGATTCGATTCATGATTCATAATTCATGATTCATGATTCAATTCATGAATCATGATTCATGATTCAATTCATGATTCATGATTCATGATTTGATTCATTATTCATGATTCATAATTCAATTCATAATTCATGATTCATTTAATTATTTAATTCATGATTCATTTCATGATTCATGATTCATAATTCAATTAATGATTCAATTCATGATTCATAATTCGATTTATGATTCATGAATCAAGTCATGATTAAATTCATGATTCATGATTCGTTTCATGATTCATATTTCAATTCATGATTCATGATTCAGTTCATGATTCATTTCATGATTCATTTTATATGATTCATGATTCATAATTTAATTCATGATTCGATTCATGATTCAATTCATGATTCATGATTCATTTAATTATTTAATTCATGATTCATTTCATGATTCATGATTCATAATTCAATTCATGATTCAATTCATGATTCATAATTCGATTTATGATTCATGAATCAATTCATGAATAAATTCATGATTCATGATTCGTTTCATGATTCATGATTCATGAATCATGATTCGATTCATGATTCATGAATTAATTCATGATTCATGATTTGATTCATTATTCATGATTCATGATTCAATTCATGATTCATGAATCATGATTCGATTCATGATTCATGAATTAACTCATGATTCATGATTCATGATTTGATTCATGATTCGTGATTCAATTCATGATTCAATTCATGATTCATAATTCAATTCATGATTCATGATTCAATTCATTAATCATGATTCATGGATTCGATTCACGATTCATGATTCAATTCATGATTCATGATTCATTATTCGATTTATGATTTAATTCATGAATCAATTCATGATTCAATTCATGATTCATTATTCGATTCATGATTCAATTAATGATTCATGATTCGATTTATTATTTCATTCATAATTCAATTCATGATTTATAATCCAATTCATGATTCATGATTCGATTCATGATTCATGATTCAATTCATGATTCATGATTCATGAATCAATTCATGATTCAATTCATGATTCATTATTCGAATCATGATTCAATTCATGATTCATGATTCATGATTCGATTCATTATTTCATTCATAATTCAATTCATGATTCATGATTCAATTCATGATTCATGATTCATGATTCAATTCATGATTCAATTCATGATTCATGATTCAATTCATGATTCATGATTCGATTCATGATTCATGATTCATGATTTGATTCATGATTCATGATTCAATTCATGATTCATGATTCATGATTCGATTCATGATTCAATTCATGATTCATGATTCAATTCATTATTCATGATTCGATTCATGATTCATAATTCATGATTCATGATTCAATTCATGATTCATGATTCATGATTTGATTCATGATTCAATTCATGATTCATGATTTGATTCATTATTCATGATTCATGATTCAATTCATGATTCATGAATCATAATTCGATTCATGATTCATGATTTAATTCATGATTCATGATTCATGATTTGATTCATGATTCGTGATTCAATTTATGATTCAATTCATGATTCATAATTCAATTCATGATTCATGATTCATGATTTAATTCATAATTCATGATTCATGATTCGATTCATGATTCAATTCATGATTCATTTCATGATTTATGATTCAATTCATGATTCATGATTTATGATTCAATTTATGATTCATGATTTCAATTCATAATTCATGATTCATGATTCGATTCATGATTCAATTCATGATTCATTTCATGATTTATGATTCAATTCATGATTCATGATTTATGATTCAATTTATGATTCATGATTTAATTCATGATTCATGATTCGATTCATGATTCAATTCATGATTCATTTCATGATTTATGATTCAATTCATGATTCATGATTTATGATTCAATTTATGATTCATGATTCAATACATGATTCATGATTCATTTCATGATTCAATTCATGATTCATTTCATGAATCATGATTCAATTCATCATTCAATTCATGATTCATTTTATGATTCATGATTTAATTCATGATTCATGATTCATGATTCAAATTATGATTCATGATTCAATTCATGATTCATGATTCATTTCATGTTTCATTTCATGATTCATGATTCAATTCATGATTCAATTCATGATTCATGATTCAATTCATGATTCATTTCATGATTCATTTCATGATTCATGAATCATGATTCAATTCATGATTCATTTCATGATTCATGATTCAATTTATGATTCATGATTCATGATTCAATTTATGATTCATGATTCATGATTCAATTCATGATTCATGATATGATTCATGATTCATTTCATGATTCATTCCATGATTCTTTATTCAATTCATGATTCAATTTATGATTCATTTCATGATTCTTGATTCAATTCATGATTCATGATTCAATTCATGATTCATGATTCATTTCATGATTCATTTCTTTATTCATGATTCAATTTCATGATTCATGATTCATTTCATGATTCATTTCTTTATTCATGATTCAATTCATGATTCAATTCATGATTCATGATTCAATTTATGATTCATGATTCATTTCATGATTTAATTCATGATTCAATTCATGATCTATTCATGATTCCTGATTCGATTCATGATTCAATTCATGATTCATTATTCATGATTCAATTCATGATTCATAATTCGATTCATGATTCATGAATCAATTCATGATTCAATTTATGATTCGAATTATGATTCATGATTCAATTCATGATTCATGATTCATGATTCAATTCATGATTCATGATTCAATTCATGATTTATGATTCATTTCATGTTTCATTTCATGATTCATGATTCACGATTCAATTCATGATTCAATTCATGATTCATGATTCAATTCATGATTTATTTCTTGATTCATGAATCATGATTCACTTCATGATTTATACCATGATTCAATAACATGATTCATGATTCGATTCATGATTCATAATTCATGATTCATGATTCAATTCATGATTCATGATTCAATTCATGATTCATAATTCATGATTTGATTCATTATTCATGATTCATGATTCAATTCATGATTCATGATTCATGAATCATGATTCGATTCATGATTCATGATTCAATTCATAATTCATGATTCATGATTCGATTCATGATTCAATTCATGATTCAATTCATGATTCATTTCATGATTTATTATTCAATTCATGATTCATGATTCAATTATGATTCATGATTCAATTCATGATTCATGATTCAATTCATGATTTATGATTCATGATTCATTTCATGATTCATTCCATTATTCTTGATTCTAATTCATGATTCAATTTATGATTCATTTCATGATTCTTGATTCAATCATGATTCATGATTCAATTTATGATTCATGATTCATTTCATGATTTAATTCAGGATTCAATTCAGGATTCAATTCATGATTGCAATTCATGATTCATGAATCGATTCATGACTCATGAATCAATTCATGATTCATGATTCAATTCATGATTCATAATTCGATTCATGAATCAATTCATAATTCAATTCATGATTCATGATTCATGATTCGATTCATGATTCATGATTCAATTCATGATTCATGATTCAATTCATGATTTATGGTTCATTTCATGTTTCATTCCATGATTCATGATTCATGATTCAATTCATGATTCATGATTCGATTCATGATTCAATTCATGATTCATGATTCATGATTCGATTCATTATTCCATTCATAATTCAATTCATGATTCATGATTTGATTCATGATTCATGATTCATGATTCAATTCATGATTCATGATTCATGATTCATGATTCGATTCATGATTCATGATTCTATTCATGATTCATGATTCATTTCATGATTCATGATTCGAGATTCATTTCATGATTTATTTCATGATTCATGATTCGATTTATGATTCATGATTCAATTCATGATTCATGATTCATGAAGCATGATTCGATTCATGATTCATGACTTATTTCATGATTCATGATTTGATTCATGATTCGTGATTCAGTTCATGATTCAATTCATAATTCATAATTCAATCATGATTCATGATTCAATTCATTAATCATGAATCATGATTCGATTCATGATTCATGATTCAAATCATGATTCATGATTCATGATTCGATTCATTATTCATGATCATGGTTCATTTTAAAATTCATGATTCATGATTCTATTCATGATTCATGATTCAATTCATGATTTAATTCATGATTCATTATTCGATTCATGATTCAATTCATGATTCAAGTCATGATTCATTTCATGATTTATGATTCAATTCATGATTCATGATTTATGATTCAATTTATGATTCATGATTCAATACATGATTCATGATTCATTTCATGTTTCGATTTCATGATTCAATTCATGATTCATTCATGAATCATGATTCAATTCATCATTTCAATTCATGATTCATTTTATGATTCATGATTTAATTCATGATTCATGATTCATGATTCAAATTATGATTCATGATTCAATTCATGATTCATGATTCATTTCATGTTTCATTTCATGATTCATGATTCAATTCATGATTCAATTCATGATTCATGATTCAATTCATGATTCATTTCATGATTCATTTCATGATTCATGAATCATGATTCAAGTTCATGATTCATTTCATGATTCATGATTCAATTTATGATTCATGATCATGATTCAATTTATGATTCATGATTCATGATTCAATTCATGATTCATGATATGATTCATGATTCATTTCATGATTCATGTCCATGATTCTTTATTCAATTCATGATTCAATTTATGATTCATTTCATGATTCTTTGATTCAATTCATGATTCATGATTCAATTCATGATTCATGATTCATGTCATGATTCATTTTCCTTGATTCATGATTCAATTCATGATTCATGATTCATTTCATGATTCATTTCTTTATTCATGATTCAATTCATGATTCAATTCATGATTCATGATTCAATTTATGATTCATGATTCATTTCATGATTTAATTCATGATTCAAATTCATGATCTATTCATGATTCCTGATTCGATTCATGATTCAATTCATGATTCATTATTCATGATTCAATTCATGATTCATAATTCGATTCATGATTCATGAATCAATTCATGATTCAATTCATGATTCGAATTATGATTCATGATTCAATTCATGATTCATGATTCATGATTCAATTCATGATTCATGATTCAATTCATGATTTATGATTCATTTCATGTTTCATTTCATGATTCATGATTCACACGATTCAATTCATGATTCAATTCATGATTCATGATTCAATTCATGATTCATTTCTTGATTCATGAATCATGATTCACTTCATGATTTATACCATGATATCAATACATGATTCATGATTCGATTCATGATTCATAATTCATGATTCATGATTCAATTCATGATTCATGATTCAATTCATGATTCATAATTCATGATTTGATTCATTATTCATGATTCATGATTCAATTCATGATTCATGATTCATGAATCATGATTCGATTCATGATTCATGATTCAATTCATAATTCATGATTCATGATTCGATTCATGATTCAATTCATGATTCAATTCATGATTCATTTCATGATTTATTATTCAATTCATGATTCATGATTCAATTTATGATTCATGATTCAATTCATGATTCATGATTCAATTCATGATTTATGATTCATGATTCATTTCATGATTCATTCCATTATTCTTGATTCAATTCATGATTCAATTTATGATTCATTTCATGATTCTTGATTCAATTCATGATTCATGATTCAATTTATGATTCATGATTCATTTCATGATTTAATTCAGGATTCAATTCAGGATTCAATTCATGATTCAATTCATGATTCATGAATCGATTCATGACTCATGAATCAATTCATGATTCATGATTCAATTCATGATTCATAATTTGATTCAGAATCAATTCATAATTCAATTCATGATTCATGATTCATGATTCGATTCATGATTCATGATTCAATTCATGATTCATGATTCAATTCATGATTTATGGTTCATTTCATGTTTCATTCCATGATTCATGATTCATGATTCAATTCATGATTCATGATTCGATTCATGATTCAATTCATGATTCATGATTCATGATTCGATTCATTATTCCATACAATTCATGATTCATGATTTGATTCATGATTCATGATTCATGATTCAATTCATGATTCATGATTCATGATTCATGATTCGATTCATGATTCATGATTCTATTCATGATTCATGATTCATTTCATGATTCATGATTCGAGATTCATTTCATGATTTATTTCATGATTCATGATTCGATTTATGATTCATGATTCAATTCATGATTCATGATTCATGAAGCATGATTCGATTCATGATTCATGACTTATTTCATGATTCATGATTTGATTCATGATTCGTGATTCAGTTCATGATTCAATTCATAATTCATAATTCAATTCATGATTCATGATTCAATTCATTAATCATGAATCATGATTCGATTCATGATTCATGATTCAAATCATGATTCATGATTCATGATTCGATTCATTATTCATGATCATGGTTCATTTTAAAATTCATGATTCATGATTCTATTCATGATTCATGATTCAATTCATGATTTAATTCATGATTCATTATTCGATTCATGATTCAATTCATGATTCATTCTTCATGATTCTATTCATGATTCATGATTCAATTCATGATTCAATTCTTGATTCATTATTCGATTCATGATTCAATTCATGATTCATGATTCATGATTCGATTCATTATTCCATTCATAATTCAATTCATGATTCATGATTCAATACATGATTCATGATTCGATTCATGATTTATGATTCATGATTCAATTCATGATTCATGATTCGATTCATGATTCATGATTCCATTCATGATTCATGATTCCATTCATGATTCATGATTCGATTCATGATTCATAATTCATGATTAATGATTCAATTCATGATTCATGATTCGATTCATGATTCATGATTCCATTCATGATTCATGATTCGATTCATGATTCATGATTCGATTCATGATTCATAATTCATGATTAATGATTCAATTCATGATTCATGATTCAATTCATGATTCATGATTCATGATTCAATTCATGATTCATAATTCATGATTTGATTCATTATTCATGATTCATGATTCAATTCATGATTCATGATTCATGAATCATGATTCGATTCATGATTCATGATTCAATTCATAATTCATGATACATGATTCGATTCATGATTCAATTCATGATTTATATCATGATTCATTATTCAATTCATGATTCATGATTCAATTTATGATTCATGATTCAATTCATGATTCATGATTCAATTCATGATTTATGATTCATGATTTATTTCATGATTCATTCCATTATTCTTGATTCAATTCATGATTCAATTTATGATTCATTTCATGATTCTTGATTTAATTCATGATTCATGATTAAATTCCTGATTCATGATTCAATTCATGATTCAATTCATGATTCATGATTGAATTTATGATTCATGATTCATTTCATGATTTAATTTAGGATTCAATTCATCATTCAATTCATGATTCATGAATCGATTCATGACTCATGAATAAATTCATGATTCAATTCATGATCCATTATTCGATTCATGATTCATGAATCAATTCATAATTCAATTCATGATTCATGATTCATGATTTGATTCATGATTCAATTCATGATTTATGGTTCATTTCATGTTTCATTCCATGATTCATGATTCATGATTCAATTCATGATTCATGATTCAATTCATGATTTACATTATGATTCATTTCATGATTCATGATTCTATTTATGATTCATGATTCATGATTCAATTCATGATTCATGATTCAATTCATGATTTATGATTCAATTCATGATTCATGATTCATTTCATGATTCATTCCATGATTCTTGATTCAATTCATGATTCAATTTATGATTCATTTCATGATTCTTGATTCAATTCATGATTCATGATTCAATTCATGATTCATGACTCATTTCATAATTCATTTTATGATTCATGATTCATGATTCAATTCATGATTCAATTCATGATTCATGATTCAATTCATGATTCATTTCATGATTTAATTTATGATTCATTTCATGATTCATGAATCATGATTCGATTGATGATTCATGATTCATGACTTAATTCATGATTCATGATTTAATTCATGATTCGTGATTCAATTCATGATTCAATTCATAATTCATAATTCAATTCATGATTCATGATTCAATTAATTAATCATGATTCATGATTCGATTCATGATTCATAATTCAATTCATGATTCATGATTCATGATTCGAGTCATTATTCATGATCATGGTTCATTTTTCAATTCATGATTCTATTCATGATTCATGATTCAATTCATGATTCAATTCATGATTCATTATTCGATTCATGATTCAATTCATGATTCATGATTCATGATTCGATTCATTATTCCATTCATAATTCAATTCATGATTCATGATTCAATTCATGATTCATGATTTGATTCATGATTCATGATTCATGATTCAATTCATGATTCATGATTCGATTCATGATTCGATTCATGATTCATGATTCGATTCATGATTCATGATTCGATTCATGATTCATAATTCATGATTCATGATTCAATTCATGAATCATGATTCATGATTCAATTCATGATTCATGATTCATGATTTGATTCATTATTCATGATTCATAATTCAATTCATAATTCATGATTCATTTAATTATTTAATTCATGATTCATTTCATGATTCATGATTCATAATTCAATTAATGATTCAATTCATGATTCATAATTCGATTTATGATTCATGAATCAAGTCATGATTAAATTCATGATTCATGATTCGTTTCATGATTCATATTTCAATTAATGATTCATGATTCAGTTCATGATTCATTTCATGATTCATTTTATGATTCATGATTCATGATTTAATTCATGATTCGATTCATGATTCAATTCATGATTCATGATTCATTTAATTATTTAATTCATGATTCATTTCATGATTCATGATTCATAATTCAATTCATGATTCAATTCATGATTCATAATTCGATTTATGATTCATGAATCAATTCATGATTAAATTCATGATTCATGATTCGTTTCATGATTCATGATTTATGATTTAATTCATTAATCATGATTCATGATTCGATTCATGATTCATGATTCAATTTATGATTCATGATTTATGATTCGATTCATTATTCATGATCATGGTTCATTTTTCAATTCATGATTCAATTCATGATTCATGATTCAATTCAACATTCAATTCATGATTCATTATTCGATTCATGATTCAATTCATGATTCATGATTCAATTCATAATTCATGATTCATGATTCAATTTATGGTTCATGATTAATTCATGATTCATGATTCATTGTTCGATTCATGATTCATGATTCAATTCATGATTCATGATTCATGATTTGATTCATGATTCATGATTCATGATTCATTTCATGATTCATGATTCATGATTCAATTCATGATTCATAATTCAATTCCTGATTCATGATTCATGATTTGATTCATGATTCATGATTCATGATTCATTTCATGATTCATGATTCTATTCATGAGTCATGATTCGATACATGATTCATGATTCGATTCATGATTCATGATTCATGATTTGATTCATGATTCATGATTCATTTCATGATTCATGATTCATGATTCAGTTCATGAGTCATGATTCATGATTTAATTCATGATTCATGATTCATGATTCAATTCATGATTCATGATTCATGAATCATGATTCGATTCATGATTCATTTCATGATTCATGATTCAATTCATGATTCATGATTCATGAATCATGATTCGATTCATGATTCATGATTCATGATTTAATTCATGATTCATGATTCATGATTTGATTCATGATTCGTGATTCGATTCATAATTGAATTCATGATTCATTTCATGATTCATGATTCAATTCATGATTCATGATTCAATTTATGATTCATGATTCATTTCATGTTTTATTTCATGATTCATGATTCATTTCATGATTCATGAATCATAATTCAATTCATTATTCATTTTATGATTCATGATTCAATTCATGATTCATGATTCATTTCATGATTTATTCCATGATTCATGATTTAATTCATGATACAATTCATGATTCAATTCATGATTCATGATCCAATTCATGATTCATGACTCATTTCATGATTCATGATTCATTTCATGATTTAATTCATGATTCATAATTCAATTCATAATTCAATTCATAATTCATGATTCGATTAATGATTCATGATTCAATTCATGATTCATGATTCATGATTCATGATTCATGATTCGTTTCATGATTCATGATTCATGATTCAATTCATTAATCATGATTCATGATTCGATTATTGATTCATGATTCAATTCATGATTCATGATTCGATTCCTTATCCATGACCATGGTTCATTTTTCAATTCATGATTAAATTCATGATTCATGATTCATTTCATGATTCATGATTCAATTCATGATTCATGATTCAAATTCATGATTCAATTCATGATTCATTATTCGATTCATGATTCATGATTCATGATTCGATTCATTATTCCATTCATAATTCAATTCATGATTCAATTCATGATTCATGATTTGATTTAGGATTCATGATTCAATTCATGATTCATTTCATGATTCATGATTCAATTCATGTTTCATGATTCGATTCATGATTCATGATTTGATTCATTATTCATGATTCATGATTTGATTCATTATTCATGATTCAATTCATGATTCATTTCATGATTCATTTCATGATTCATGATTCAATTCATGATTCATGATTCAATTCATGATTCATGATTCATTTTATGATTCATTCCATGATTCTTTATTCAATTCATGATTCAATTTATGATTCATTTCATGATTCTTGATTCAATTCATGATTCATGATTCAATTCATGATTCATGATTCATTTCTTGATTCATGATTCAATTCATGATTCAATTCATGATTCATGATTCAATTTATGATTCATGATTCATTTCATGATTTAATTCATGATTCAATTCATGATCTATTCATGATTCATGATTCGATTCATGATTCATGATTCAATTCATGATTCATGATTCATGATTCAAATCATGATTCATAATTCTATTCATGATTCATGAATCAATTCATGATTCAATTCATGATTCATGATTCGAATTATGATTCATGATTCAATTCATGATTTATGATTCATTTCATGTTTCATTTCATGATTCAATTCATGATTCATGATTCAATTCATGATTCATTTCTTGATTCATGAATCATGATTCACTTCATGATTTACACCATGATTAATTTCATGATTCATTGTTCAATTCATGATTCATGATTCATTTCATGATTCATTCCATGATTCTTGATTCAATTCATGATTCAATTTATGATTCATTTCATGATTCTTGATTCAATTCATGATTCATGATTCAATTCATGATTCATGATTCATGATTCATTTCATGATTCAATTCATGATTCATGATTCGAGATTCATTTCATGATTCATTTCATGATTCATGATTCGATTCATGATTCAATTCATGATTCATGATTCATGAATCATGATTCGATTCATGATTCATGACTTAATTCATGATTCATGATTTGATTCATGATTCGTGATTCAATTCATGATTCAATTCATAATTCATAATTCAATTCATGATTCATAATTCAATTCATTAATCATGAATCATGATTCGATTCATTATTCATGATCATGGTTCATTTTAAAATTCATGATTCATGATTCTATTCATGAGTCATGATTCAATTCATGATTCAATTCATGATTCATTATTCGATTTATGATTCAATTCATGATTCATGCTTCATGATTCTATTCATGATTCATGATTCAATTCATGATTCAATGCATGATTCATTATTCGATTCATGATTCAATTCATGATTCATGATTCATGATTTGATTCATTATTCCATTCATAATTCAATTCATGATTCATGATTCAATACATGATTCGATTCATGATTTATGATTCATGATTCAATTCATGATTCATGATTCATGATTCGATTCATGATTCCATTCATGATTCATGATTCGATTCATGATTCATGATTCGATTCATGATTCATAATTCATGATTCATGATTCAATTCATGATTCATGATTCATGATTCAATTCATGATTCATGATTCATGAATCATGATTCGATTCATGATTCATTATTCAATTCATAATTCATGATTCATGATTCGATTGATGATTCAATTCATGATTCAATTCATGATTCATTTCATGATTCATGATTCAATTCATGATTCATGATTCAATTTATGATTCATGATTCAATTCATGATGCATGATTCGATTCATGATTTATGATTCATGATTCAATTCATGATTCATGATTCATGATTCGATTCATGATTCATGATTCAATTCATGATTCATTTCTTGATTCATGAATCATGATTCACTTCATGATTTACACCATGATTAATTTCATGATTCATGATTCAATTCATGATTCATAATTTATTTCATGATTCATTCCATGATTCTTGATTCAATTCATGATTCAATTTATGATTCATTTCATGATTCTTGATTCAATTCATGATTCAATTTATGATTCATTTCATGATTCTTGATTCAATTCATGATTCATGATTCAATTCATGATTCATGATTCATTTCATGATTCAATTCATGATTCATGATTCGAGATTCATTTCATGATTCATTTCATGATTCATGATT
Source organism: Mixophyes fleayi (assembly GCF_038048845.1). Lineage (NCBI taxonomy): Eukaryota > Metazoa > Chordata > Amphibia > Anura > Limnodynastidae > Mixophyes > Mixophyes fleayi. Next base: position 19,114 of record NW_027448176.1, read on the forward strand.
CGATTCATGATTCATTTCATGATTCATGATTCGATTCATGATTCATGATTCAATTCATGATTCATGATTCATGAATCAATTTATGATTCATGATTCAATTCATGATGCATGATTCGATTCATGATTTATGATTCATGATTCAATTCATGATTCATGATTCATGATTCGATTCATGATTCAATTCATGATTCATTTCTTGATTCATGAATCATGATTCACTTCATGATTTACACCATGATTAATTTCATGATTCATGATTTGATTCATGATTTATGACTTGATTCATGATTTGATTCATGATTCGTGATTCAATTCATGATTCAATTCATAATTCATAATTCAATTCATGATTCATAATTCAATTCATTAATCATGAATCATGATTCGATTCATTATTCATGATCATGGTTCATTTTAAAATTCATGATTCATGATTCTATTCATGATTCATGATTCAATTCATGATTCAATTCATGATTCATTATTCGATTTATGATTCAATTCATGATTCATGCTTCATGATTCTATTCATGATTCATGAATCAATTCATTATTCGATTCATGATTCAATTCATGATTCATGATTCATGATTCAATTCATGATTCATGATTCATGATTCAATTCATGATTCATGATTCATGAATCATGATTCGATTCATGATTCATGATTCAATTCATAATTCATGATTCATGATTCGATTGATTCAATTCATGATTCAATTCATGATTCATTTTATGATTCATGATTCAATTCATGATGCATGATTCGATTCATGATTTATGATTCATGATTCAATTCATGATTCATGATTCATGATTCGATTCATGATTCATGATTCAATTCATGATTCATTTCTTGATTCATGAATCATGATTCACTTCATGATTTACACCATGATTAATTTCATGATTCATGATTTAATTCATGATTCATAATTTATTTCATGATTCATTCCATGATTCTTGATTCAATTCATGATTCAATTTATGATTTATTTCATGATTCTTGATTCAATTCATGATTCAATTTATGATTCATTTCATGATTCTTGATTCAATTCATGATTCATGATTCAATTCATGATTCATGATTCATTTCATGATTCAATTCATGATTCATGATTCGAGATTCATTTCATGATTCATTTCATGATTCATGATTCGAGATTCATTTCATGATTCATTTCATGATTCATGATTCGATTCATGATTCATTTCATGATTCATGATTCGATTCATGATTCATGATTCAATTCATGATTCATGATTCATGAATCAATTTATGATTCATGATTCAATTCATGATGCATGATTCGATTCATGATTTATGATTCATGATTCATGATTCATGATTCGATTCATGATTCATGATTCAATTCATGATTCATTTCTTGATTCATGAATCATGATTCACTTCATGATTTACACCATGATTAATTTCATGATTCATGATTTGATTCATGATTCATGACTTAATTCATGATTCATGATTTGATTCATGATTCGTGATTCAATTCATGATTCAATTCATAATTCATAATTCAATTCATGATTCATAATTCAATTCATTAATCATGAATCATGATTCGATTCATTATTCATGATCATGGTTCATTTTAAAATTCATGATTCATGATTCTATTCATGATTCATGATTCAATTCATGATTCAATTCATGATTCATTATTCGATTTATAATTCAATTCATGATTCATGCTTCATGATTCTATTCATGATTCATGATTCAATTCATTATTCGATTCATGATTCAATTCATGATTCATGATTCATGATTCAATTCATGATTCATGATTCATGATTCAATTCATGATTCATGATTCATGAATCATGATTCGATTCATGATTCATGATTCAATTCATAATTCATGATTCATGAATCATGATTCGATTCATGATTCATGATTCAATTCATAATTCATGATTCATGATTCGATTGATGATTCAATTCATGATTCAATTCATGATTCATTTCATGATTCATGATTCAATTCATGATTCATGATTCAATTTATGATTCATGATTCAATTCATGATGCATGATTCGATTCATGATTTATGATTCATGATTCAATTCATGATTCATGATTCATGATTCGATTCATGATTCATGATTCAATTCATGATTCATTTCTTGATTCATGAATCATGATTCACTTCATGATTTACACCATGATTAATTTCATGACTCATGATTCAATTCATGATTCATAATTTATTTCATGATTCATTCCATGATTCTTGATTCAATTCATGATTCAATTTATGATTCATTTCATGATTCTTGATTCAATTCATGATTCAATTTATGATTCATTTCATGATTCTTGATTCAATTCATGATTCATGATTCAATTCATGATTCATGATTCATTTCATGATTCAATTCATGATTCATGATTCGAGATTCATTTCATGATTCATTTCATGATTCATGATTCGATTCATGATTCATTTCATGATTCATGATTCGATTCATGATTCATGATTCAATCCATGATTCATGATTCATGAATCAATTTATGATTCATGATTCAATTCATGATTCATGATTCGATTCATGATTCATGATTCAATTCATGATTCATGATTCGATTCATGATTCAATTCATGATTCATAATTCAATTCATTAATCATGATTCATGATTCGATTCATGATTCAATTCATGATTCATGATCATGGTTCATTTTTCAATTCATGATTCAATTCATGATTCATGATTCATTTCATGATTCATGAATCAATTCATGATTCAATTCATGATTCATTATTCGATTCATGATTCAATTCATGATTCATGATTCGATTCATTATTCCATTCATAATTCAATTCATGATTCATGATTCAATTCATGATTCATGATTCAATTCATGATTCATGATTTGATTCATGATTCATGTTTCATGATTCGTTTCATGATTCATGATTTAGTTCATGATTCATGATTTGATTCATTATACATGATTCATGATTCAATTCATGATTCATGATTCATGAATCATGATTCGATTCATGATTCATGAATTAATTCATGATTCATGATTTGATTCATTATTCATGATTCAATTCATGATTCATGAATCATGATTCGATTCATGATTCATGAATTAATTCATGATTCATGAATCATGATTCGATTCATGATTCATGAATTAATTCATGATTCATGATTCATGATTTGTGATTCAATTCATGATTCAATTCATGATTCATAATTCAATTCATGATTCATGATTCAATTCATTAATCATGATTCATGATTCGATTCACGATTCATGATTCAATTCATGATTCATGATTCATTATTTGATTTATGATTTAATTCATGAATCAATTCATGATTCAATTCATGATTCATTATTCGATTCATGATTCAATTCATGATTCATGATTCGATTTATTATTTCATTCATAATTCAATTCATGATTTATGATTCAATTCATGATTCATGATTCGATTCATGATTCATGATTCAATTCATGATTCATGATTCATGAATCAATTCATGATTCAATTCATGATTCATTATTCGAATCATGATTCAATTCATGATTCATGATTCGATTCATTATTTCATTCATAATTCAATTCATGATTCATGATTCAATTCATGATTCATGATTCAATTCATGATTCATGATTCATGATTCGATTCATGATTCATGATTCAATTCATGATTCATGATTTGATTCATGATTCATGATTCGATTCATGATTCAATTCATGATTCATGATTCAATTCATGATTCATGATTCAATTCATGATTCATGATTCGATTCATGATTCATAATTCATGATTCATGATTCAATTCATGATTCATGATTTGATTCATGATTCATGATTCAATTCATGATTCATGATTCATGATTCGATTCATGATTCAATTCATGATTCATGATTCAATTCATTATTTATGATTCGATTCATGATTCATAATTCATGATTCATGATTCATGATTCATGATTCATGATTCGTTTCATGAATTATGATTCATGATTCAATTCATGATTCATGATTTGATTCATTATTCATGATTCATGATTCAATTCATGATTCATGAATCATAATTCGATTCATGATTCATGATTCATGATTTAATTCATGATTCATGATTCATGATTTGATTCATGATTCGTGATTCAATTTATGATTCAATTCATGATTCATAATTCAATTCATGATTCATGATTCATGATTTAATTCATAATTCATGATTCATGATTCGATTCATGATTCAATTCATGATTCATTTCATGATTTATGATTCAATTCATCATTCAATTCATGATTCATTTTATGATTCATGATTCAATTCATGATTTATGATTCATGATTCAAATTATGATTCATGATTCAATTCATGATTCATGATTCATTTCATGTTTCATTTCATGATTCATGATTCAATTCATGATTCAATTCATGATTCATGATTCAATTCATGATTCATTTCATGATTCATTTCATGATTCATGAATCATGATTCAATTCATGATTCAATTCATGATTCATGATTCATGATTCAATTTATGATTCATGATTCATGATTCAATTCATGATTCATGATATGATTCATGATTCATTTCATGATTCATTCCATGATTCTTTATTCAATTCATGATTCAATTTATGATTCATTTCATGATTCTTGATTCAATTCATGATTCATGATTCAATTCATGATTCATGATTCATTTCTTTATTCATGATTCAATTCATGATTCAATTCATGATTCATGATTCAATTTATGATTCATGATTCATTTCATGATTTAATTCATGATTCAATTCATGATCTATTCATGATTCCTGATTCGATTCATGATTCAATTCATGATTCATTATTCATGATTCAATTCATGATTCATAATTCGATTCATGATACATGAATCAATTCATGATTCAATTCATGATTCGAATTATGATTCATGATTCAATTCATGATTCATGATTCATGATTCAATTCATGATTCATGATTCAATTCATGATTTATGATTCATTTCATGTTTCATTTCATGATTCATGATTCACGATTCAATTCATGATTCAATTCATGATTCATGATTCAATTCATGATTCATTTCTTGATTCATGAATCATGATTCACTTCATGATTTATACCATGATTCAATACATGATTCATGATTCGATTCATGATTCATAATTCATGATTCATGATTCAATTCATGATTCATGATTCATGATTCAATTCATGATTCATAATTCATGATTTGATTCATGATTCATGATTCAATTCATGATTCATAATTCATGATTTGATTCATTATTCATGATTCATGATTCAATTCATGATTCATGATTCATGAATCATGATTCGATTCATGATTCATGATTCAATTCATAATTCATGATTCATGATTCGATTCATGATTCAATTCATGATTCATTTCATGATTCATTATTCAATTCATGATTCATGATTCAATTTATGATTCATGATTCAATTCATGATTCATGATTCAATTCATGATTTATGATTCATGATTCATTTCATGATTCATTCCATTATTCTTGATTCAATTCATGATTCAATTTATGATTCATTTCATGATTCTTGATTCAATTCATGATTCATGATTAAAATCCTGATTCATGATTCAATTCATGATTCAATTCATGATTCATGATTCAATTTATGATTCATGATTCATTTCATGATTTAATTCAGGATTCAATTCAGGATTCAATTCATGATTCAATTCATGATTCATGAATCGATTCATGACTCATGAATCAATTCATGATTCATGATTCAATTCATGATTCATAATTCGATTCATGAATCAATTCATAATTCAATTCATGATTCATGATTCATGATTCATGATTCGATTCATGATTCATGATTCAATTCATGATTCATGATTCAATTCATGATTCATGATTCAATTCATGATTTATGGTTCATTTCATGTTTCATTCCATGATTCATGATTCATGATTCAATTCATGATTCAATTCATGATTCATGATTCGATTCATGATTCAATTCATGATTCATGATTCGATTCATTATTCCATTCATAATTCAATTCATGATTCATGATTTGATTCATGATTCATGATTCATGATTCAATTCATGATTCATGATTCATGATTCATGATTCGATTCATGATTCATGATTCTATTCATGATTCATGATTCATTTCATGATTCATGATTCGAGATTCATTTCATGATTTATTTCATGATTCATGATTCGATTTATGATTCATGATTCAATTCATGATTCATGATTCATGAAGCATGATTCGATTCATGATTCATGACTTATTTCATGATTCATGATTTGATTCATGATTCGTGATTCAGTTCATGATTCAATTCATAATTCATAATTCAATTCATGATTCATGATTCAATTCATTAATCATGAATCATGATTCGATTCATGATTCATGATTCAAATCATGATTCATGATTCATGATTCGATTCATTATTCATGATCATGGTTCATTTTAAAATTCATGATTCATGATTCTATTCATGATTCATGATTCAATTCATGATTTAATTCATGATTCATTATTCGATTCATGATTCAATTCATGATTCATGCTTCATGATTCTATTCATGATTCATGATTCAATTCATGATTCAATTCTTGATTCATTATTCGATTCATGATTCAATTCATGATTCATGATTCATGATTCGATTCATTATTCCATTCATAATTCAATTCATGATTCATGATTCAATACATGATTCATGATTCGATTCATGATTTATGATTCATGATTCAATTCATGATTCATGATTCGATTCATGATTCCATTCATGATTCATGATTCGATTCATGATTCATGATTCGATTCATGATTCATAATTCATGATTAATGATTCAATTCATGATTCAATTCATGATTCATGATTCATAATTCAATTCATGATTCATAATTCATGATTTGATTCATTATTCATGATTCATGATTCAATTCATGATTCATGATTCATGAATCATGATTCGATTCATGATTCAATTCATAATTCATGATACATGATTCGATTCATGATTCAATTCATGATTCAATTCATGATTCATATCATGATTCATTATTCAATTCATGATTCATGATTCAATTTATGATTCATGATTCGATTCATGATTCAATTCATGATTTATGATTCATGATTTATTTCATGATTCATTCCATTATTCTTGATTCAATTCATGATTCAATTTATGATTCATTTCATGATTCTTGATTTGATTCATGATTAAATTCCTGATTCATGATTCAATTCATGATTCATGATTGAATTTATGATTCATGATTCATTTCATGATTTAATTTAGGATTCAATTCATCATTCAATACATGATTCATGAATCGATTCATGACTCATGAATAAATTCATGATTCAATTCATGATTCATAATTCGATTCATGATTCATGAATCAATTCATAATTCAATTCATGATTCATGATTCATGATTTGATTCATGATTCAATTCATGATTTATGGTTCATTTCATGTTTCATTCCATGATTCATGATTCATGATTCAATTCATGATTCATGATTCAATTCATGATTTACATTATGATTCATTTCATGATTCATGATTCTATTTATGATTCATGATTCATGATTCAATTCATGATTCATGATTCAATTCATGATTTATGATTCAATTCATGATTCATGATTCATTTCATGATTCATTCCATGATTCTTGATTCAATTCATGATTCAATTTATGATTCATTTCATGAATCTTGATTCAATTCATGATTCATGATTCAATTCATGATTCATGACTCATTTCATAATTCATTTTATGATTCATGATTCATGATTCAATTCATGATTCAATTCATGATTCATGATTCAATTCATGATTCATGATTCATTTCATGATTTAATTTATGATTCATTTCATGATTCATGAATCATGATTCGATTGATGATTCATGATTCATGACTTAATTCATGATTCATGATTTAATTCATGATTCGTGATTCAATTCATGATTCAATTCATAATTCATAATTCAATTCATGATTCATGATTCAATTAATTAATCATGATTCATGATTCGATTCATGATTCATAATTCAATTCATGATTCATGATTCATGATTCGAGTCATTATTCATGATCATGGTTCATTTTTCAATTCATGATTCTATTCATGATTCATGATTCAATTCATGATTCATTATTCGATTCATGATTCAATTCATGATTCATGATTCATGATTCGATTCATTATTCCATTCATAATTCAATTCATGATTCATGATTCAATTCATGATTCATGATTTGATTCATGATTCATGATTCAATTCATGATTCATGATTCATGATTCGATTCATGATTCATGATTCGATTCATGATTCATGATTCGATTCATGATTCATGATTCGATTCATGATTCATAATTCATGATTCATGATTCATTTCATGAATCATGATTCATGATTCAATTCATGATTCAATTCATGATTCATGATTCATGATTTGATTCATTATTCATGATTCATAATTCAATTCATAATTCATGATTCATTTAATTATTTAATTCATGATTCATTTCATGATTCATGATTCATAATTCAATTAATGATTCAATTCATGATTCATAATTCGATTTATGATTCATGAATCAATTCATGATTAAATTCATGATTCATGATTCGTTTCATGATTCATATTTCAATTCATGATTCATGATTCAGTTCATGATTCATTTCATGATTCATTTTATGATTCATGATTCATGATTTAATTCATGATTCGATTCATGATTCAATTCATGATTCATGATTCATTTAATTATTTAATTCATGATTCATTTCATGATTCATGATTCATAATTCAATTCATGATTCAATTCATGATTCATAATTCGATTTATGATTCATGAATCAATTCATGATTAAATTCATGATTCATGATTCGTTTCATGATTCATGATTTATGATTTAATTCATTAATCATGATTCATGATTCGATTCATGATTCATGATTCAATTCATGATTCATGATTCAATTCATGATTCATGATTCAATTCAACATTCAATTCATGATTCATTATTCGATTCATGATTCAATTCATGATTCATGATTCGATTCAACATTCAATTCATGATTCATTATTCGATTCATGATTCAATTCATGATTCATGATTCGATTCATTATTCAATTCATAATTTAATTGATGATTCAATTCATGATTCATAATTCGATTCATGATTCATGATTCAATTCATGATTCATGATTCAATTCATAATTCATGATTCATGATTCAATTTATGGTTCATGATTAATTCATGATTCATGATTCATTGTTCGATTCATGATTCATGATTCAATTCATGATTCATGATTCATGATTCAATTCATGATTCATGATTCATGATTTGATTCATGATTCATGATTCATGATTCATTTCATAATTCATGATTCATGATTCAATTCATGATTCATAATTCAATTCCTGATTCATGATTCATGATTTGATTCATGATTCATGATTCATGATTCATGATTCATGATTCATGATTCATTTCATGATTCATGATTCTATTCATGAGTCATGATTCGATACATGATTCATGATTCGATTCATGATTCATGATTCATAATTCATGATTCATGATTCATGATTCATGATTTGATTCATGATTCATGATTCATTTCATGATTCATGATTCATGATTCAGTTCATGAGTCATGATTCATGATTTAATTCATGATTCATGATTCATGATTCAATTCATGATTCATGATTCATGAATCATGATTCGATTTATGATTCATTTCATGATTCATGATTCAATTCATGATTCATGATTCATGAATCATGATTCGATTCATGATTCATGATTCATGATTTAATTCATGATTCATGATTCATGATTTGATTCATGATTCGTGATTCGATTCATAATTGAATTCATGATTCATTTCATGAATTATGATTCAATTCATGATTCATGATTCAATTTATGATTCATGATTCATTTCATGTTTTATTTCATGATTCATGATTCATTTCATGAATCATAATTCAATTCATTATTCATTTTATGATTCAATTCATGATTCATGATTCATTTCATGATTTATTCCATGATTCATGATTTAATTCATGATACAATTCATGATTCAATTCATGATTCATGATCCAATTCATGATTCATGACTCATTTCATGACTCATGATTCATTTCATGATTTAATTCATGATTCATAATTCAATTCATAATTCAATTCATAATTCATGATTCGATTAATGATTCATGATTCAATTCATGATTCATGATTCATGATTCGTTTCATGATTCATGATTCATGATTCAATTCATTAATCATGATTCATGATTCGATTATTGATTCATGATTCAATTCATGATTCATGATTCGATTCCTTATCCATGACCATTGTTCATTTTTCAATTCATGATTAAATTCATGATTCATGATTCATTTCATGATTCATGATTCAATTCATGATTCATGATTCAAATTCATGATTCAATTCATGATTCATTTTTCGATTCATGATTCATGATTCATGATTCGATTCATTATTCCATTCATAATTCAATTCATGATTCAATTCATGATTCATGATTTGATTTAGGATTCATAATTCAATTCATGATTCATTTCATGATTCATGATTCAATTCATGTTTCATGATTCGATTCATGATTCAATTCATGATTCATGATTCATGATTTGATTCATTATTCATGATTCATGATTCATGATTCATGATTTAATTCATGATTCATGATTCATGATTTGATTCATTATTCATGATTCATGATTAAATTCATGATTCATGATTCAATTCATGATTCATGATTCAATTCATGATTCATTTCATGATTCATTTCATGATTCATGAATCATGATTCATTTCATGATTCATGATTCAATTCATGATTCATGATTCATTTCATGATTCATTTCATGATTCATGAATCATGATTCATTTCATGATTCATGATTCAATTCATGATTCATCATTCAATTCATGATTCATGATTCATTTTATGATTCATTCCATGATTCTTTATTCAATTCATGATTCAATTTATGATTCATTTCATGATTCTTGATTCAATTCATGATTCATGATTCAATTCATGATTCATGATTCATTTCATGATTCATTTCTTGATTCATGATTCAATTCATGATTCAATTCATGATTCATGATTCAATTTATGATTCATGATTCATTTCATGATTTAATTCATGATTCAATTCATGATCTATTCATGATTCATGATTCGATTCATGATTCATGATTCAATTCATGATTCATGATTCATGATTCAAATCATGATTCATAATTCTATTCATGATTCATGAATCAATTCATGATTCAATTCATGATTCATGATTCGAATTATGATTCATGATTCAATTCATGATTTATGATTCATTTCATGTTTCATTTCATGATTCATGATTCACGATTCAATTCATGATTCAATTCATGATTCATGATTCAATTCATGATTCATTTCTTGATTCATGAATCATGATTCACTTCATGATTTACACCATGATTAATTTCATGATTCATTGTTCAATTCATGATTCATGATTCATTTCATGATTCATTCCATGATTCTTGATTCAATTCATGATTCAATTTATGATTCATTTCATGATTCTTGATTCAATTCATGATTCATGATTCAATTCATGATTCATGATTCATTTCATGATTCAATTCATGATTCATGATTCGAGATTCATTTCATGATTCATTTCATGATTCATGATTCGATTCATGATTCAATTCATGATTCATGATTCATGAATCATGATTCGATTCATGATTCATGACTTAATTCATGATTCATGATTTGATTCATGATTCGTTATTCAATTCATGATTCAATTCATAATTCATAATTCAATTCATGATTCATAATTCAATTCATTAATCATGAATCATGATTCGATTCATTATTCATGATCATGGTTCATTTTAAAATTCATGATTCATGATTCTATTCATGAGTCATGATTCAATTCATGATTCATTATTCGATTTATGATTCAATTCATGATTCATGCTTCATGATTCTATTCATGATTCATGATTCAATTCATGATTCAATGCATGATTCATTATTCGATTCATGATTCAATTCATGATTCATGATTCATGATTTGATTCATTATTCCATTCATAATTCAATTCATGATTCATGATTCAATACATGATTCGATTCATGATTTATGATTCATGATTCAATTCATGATTCATGATTCAAGATTCGATTCATGATTCCATTCATGATTCATGATTCGATTCATGATTCATGATTCGATTCATGATTCATAATTCATGATTCATGATTCAATTCATGATTCATGATTCATGATTCAATTCATGATTCATGATTCATGAATCATGATTCGATTCATGATTCATGATTCAATTCATAATTCATGATTCATGATTCGATTGATGATTCAATTCATGATTCAATTCATGATTCATTTCATGATTCATGATTCAATTCATGATTCATGATTCAATTTATGATTCATGATTCAATTCATGATGCATGATTCGATTCATGATTTATGATTCATGATTCAATTCATGATTCATGATTCATGATTCGATTCATGATTCATGATTCAATTCATGATTCATTTCTTGATTCATGAATCATGATTCACTTCATGATTTACACCATGATTAATTTCATGATTCATGATTCAATTCATGATTCATAATTTATTTCATGATTCATTCCATGATTCTTGATTCAATTCATGATTCAATTTATGATTCATTTCATGATTCTTGATTCAATTCATGATTCAATTTATGATTCATTTCATGATTCTTGATTCAATTCATGATTCATGATTCAATTTATGATTCATGATTCATTTCATGATTCAATTCATGATTCATGATTCGAGATTAATTTCATGATTCATTTCATGATTCATGATTCGATTCATGATTCATTTCATGATTCATGATTCGATTCATGATTCATGATTCAATTCATGATTCATGATTCATGAATCAATTTATGATTCATGATTCAATTCATGATGCATGATTCGATTCATGATTTATGATTCATGATTCAATTCATGATTCATGATTCATGATTCGATTCATGATTCATGATTCAATTCATGATTCATTTCTTGATTCATGAATCATGATTCACTTCATGATTTACACCATGATTAATTTCATGATTCATGATTTGATTCATGATTCATGACTTAATTCATGATTCATGATTTGATTCATGATTCGTGATTCAATTCATGATTCAATTCATAATTCATAATTCAATTCATGATTCATAATTCAATTCATTAATCATGAATCATGATTCGATTCATTATTCATGATCATGGTTCATTTTAAAATTCATGATTCATGATTCTATTCATGATTCATGATTCAATTCATGATTCATTATTCGATTTATGATTCAATTCATGATTCATGCTTCATGATTCTATTCATGATTCATGATTCAATTCATTATTCGATTCATGATTCAATTCATGATTCATGATTCAATTCATGATTCATGATTCATGAATCATGATTCGATTCATGATTCATGATTCAATTCATAATTCATGATTCATGATTCGATTGATGATTCAATTCATGATTCAATTCATGATTCATTTCATGATTCATGATTCAATTCATGATTCATGATTCAATTTATGATTCATGATTCAATTCATGATGCATGATTTGATTCATGATTTATGATTCATGATTCAATTCATGATTCATGATTCATGATTCGATTCATGATTCATGATTCAATTCATGATTCATTTCTTGATTCATGAATCATGATTCACTTCATGATTTACACCATGATTAATTTCATGATTCATGATTCAATTCATGATTCATAATTTATTTCATGATTCATTCCATGATTCATGATTCATTTCATGATTCAATTCATGATTCATGATTCGAGATTCATTTCATGATTCATTTCATGATTCATGATTCGATTCATGATTCATTTCATGATTCATGATTCGATTCATGATTCATGATTCAATTCATGATTCATGATTCATGAATCAATTTATGATTCATGATTCAATTCATGATGCATGATTCGATTCATGATTTATGATTCATGATTCAATTCATGATTCATGATTCATGATTCGATTCATGATTCATGATTCAATTCATGATTCATTTCTTGATTCATGAATCATGATTCACTTCATGATTTACACCATGATTAATTTCATGATTCATGATTCAATTCATGATTCATAATTTATTTCATGATTTATGATTCATGATTCATGACTTAATTCATGATTCATGATTTGATTCATGATTCGTGATTCAATTCATGATTCAATTCATAATTCAATTCATGATTCATAATTCAATTCATTAATCATGAATCATGATTCGATTCATTATTCATGATCATGGTTCATTTTAAAATTCATGATTCATGATTCTATTCATGATTCATGATTCAATTCATGATTCAATTCATGATTCATTATTCGATTTATGATTCAATTCATGATTCATGCTTCATGATTCTATTCATGATTCATGATTCAATTCATTATTCGATTCATGATTCAATTCATGATTCATGATTCATGATTTGATTCATTATTCCATTCATAATTCAATTCATGATTCATGATTCAATACATGATTCATGATTCGATTCATGATTTATGATTCATGATTCGATTCATGATTCATGATTCGATTCATGATTCATGATTCGATTCATGATTCATGATTCGATTCATGATTCATGATTCGATTCATGATTCATGATTCGATTCATGATTCATAATTCATGATTCATGATTCAATTCATGATTCATGATTCATGATTCAATTCATGATTCATGATTTGATTCATTATTCATGATTCATGATTCAATTCATGATTCATGATTCATGATTTGATTCATTATTCATGATTCATGATTCAATTCATGATTCATGATTCATGAATCATGATTCGATTCATGATTCAATTCATAATTCATGATTCATGATTCGATTGATGGTTCAATTCATGATTCAATTCATGATTCATTTCATGATTCATGATTCAATTCATGATTCATGATTCAATTTATGATTCATGATTCATTTCATGATTTAATTCAGGATTCAATTCATGATTCAATTCATGATTCATGAATCGATTCATGACTCATGAATCAATTCATGATTCATGATTCAATTCATGATTCATGATTCGATTCATGATTCATGAATCAATTCATAATTCACTTCATGATTCATGATTCATGATTCGATTCATGATTCATGATTCAATTCATTATTCATGATTCAATTCATGATTCATATTATGATTCATGAATCATGATTCAATTCATGATTTACATCATGATTCATTTCATGATTCATGATTCTATTTATGATTCATGATTCATGATTCAATTCATGATTCAATTCATAATTCATAATTAAATTCATGATTCATGATTCAATTCATTAATCATGAATCATGATTCGATTCATTATTCATGATCATGGTTCATTTTAAAATTCATGATTCATGATTCTATTCATGATTCATGATTCAATTCATGATTCAATTCATGATTCATTATTCGATTCATGATTCAATTCATGATTCATGCTTCATGATTCTATTCATGATTCATGATTCAATTCATGATTCAATTCATGATTCATTATTCGATTCATGATTCAATTCATGATTCATGCTTCATGATTCTATTCATGATTCATGATTCCATTCATGATTCATGATTCCATTCATGATTCATGATTCCATTCATGATTCATAATTCATGATTCATGATTCAATTCATGATTCATGATTCAATTCATGATTCATGATTCAATTCATGATTCATGATTCATGATTTGATTCATTATTCATGATTCATGATTCAATTCATGATTCATGAATCATGATTCGATTCATGATTCATGATTCAATTCATAATTCATGATTCATGATTCGATTCATAATTCATGATTCATGATTCAATTTATGATTCATGATTCAATTCATGATTCATGATTCAATTCATGTTTCATTTCATGATTCATGATTCAATTCATGATTCAATTCATGATTCATGATTCATGATTCATTTCATGATTCATTCCATTATTTTTGATTCAATTCATGATTCAATTTATGATTCATTTCATGATTCTTGATTCAATTCATGATTCATGATTAAATTCATGATTCATGATTCAATTCATGATTCATGATTCAATTCATGATTCATTTCATGATTCATGATTCAATTCATGATTCATTATTCGATTCATGATTCATGATTCAATTCATGATTCATGATTCGATTCATTATTCCATTCATAATTCAATTCATGATTCATGATTCAATTCATGATTCATGATTTGATTCATGATTCATGATTCATGATTCGTTTCATGATTCATGATTCATGATTTAGTTCATGATTCATGATTCATGATTTGATTCATTATTCATGATTCATGATTCAATTCATGATTCATGATTCATGAATCATGATTTGATTCATGAATTAATTCATGATTCATGATTTGATTCATTATTCATGATTCATGATTCAATTCATGATTCATGAATCATGATTCGATTCATGATTCATGAATTAATTCATGATTCATGAATCATGATTCGATTCATGATTCATGAATTAATTCATGATTCATGATTCATGATTTGATTCATGATTCGTGATTCAATTCATGATTCAATTCATGATTCATAATTCAATTCATGATTCATGATTCAATTCATTAATCATGATTCATGATTCGATTCACGATTCATGATTCAATTCATGATTCATGATTCATTATTCGATTTATGATTTAATTCATGAATCAATTCATGATTCAATTCATGATTCATTATTCGATTCATGATTCATGATTCGATTTATTATTTCATTCATAATTCAATTCATGATTTATGATTCAATTCATGATTCATGATTCGATTCATGATTCATGATTCATGATTCAATTCATGATTCATGATTCATGAATCAATTCATGATTCAATTCATGATTCATTATTCGAATCATGATTCAATTCATGATTCATGATTCATGATTCGATTCATTATTTCATTCATAATTCAATTCATGATTCATGATTTAATTCATGATTCATGATTCGATTCATGATTCATGATTCAATTCATGATTCATGATTCATGATTCGATTCATGATTCATGATTCAATTCATGATTCATGATTCGATTCATTATTCATGATTCGATTCATGATTCATAATTCATGATTCATGATTCAATTCATGATTCATGATTCATGATTTGATTCATGATTCATGATTCAATTCATGATTCATGATTCATGATTCATGATTCATGATTCGATTCATGATTCAATTCATGATTCATGATTCAATTCATTATTCATGATTCGATTCATAATTTATGATTCATGATTCAATTCATGATTCATGATTCATGATTTGATTCATGATTCATGATTCATGATTCAATTCATGATTCATGAATCATAATTCGATTCATGATTCATGATTCATGATTTAATTCATGATTCATGATTCATGATTTGATTCATGATTCGTGATTCAATTTATGATTCAATTCATGATTCATAATTCAATTCATGATTCATGATTCATGATTTAATTCATAATTCATGATTCATGATTCGATTCATGATTCAATTCATGATTCATTTCATGATTTATGATTCAATTCATGATTCATGATTTATGATTTAATTTATGATTCATGATTCAATACATGATTCATGATTCATTTCATGTTTCATTTCATGATTCATGATTCAATTCATGATTCATGATTCATTTCATGATTCATGAATCATGATTCAATTCATCATTCAATTCATGATTCATTTTATGATTCATCATTCAATTCATGATTCATGATTCATGATTCAAATTATGATTCATGATTCAATTCATGATTCATGATTCATTTCATGTTTCATTTCATGATTCATGATTCAATTCATGATTCAATTCATGATTCATGATTCAATTCATGATTCATTTCATGATTCATTTCATGATTCATGAATCATGATTCAATTCATGATTCAATTCATGATTCATTTCATGATTCATGATTCAATTTATGATTCATGATTCATGATTCAATTTATGATTCATGATTCATGATTCAATTCATGATTCATGATTCAATTCATGATTCATGATTCATTTCATGATTCATTCCATGATTCTTTATTCAATTCATGATTCAATTTATGATTCATTTTATGATTCTTGATTCAATTCATGATTCATGATTCAATTCATGATTCATGATTCATTCATGATTCATTTCTTTATTCATGATTCAATTCATGATTCAATTCATGATTCATGATTTAATTTATGATTCATGATTCATTTCATGATTTAATTCATGATTCAATTCATGATCTATTCATGATTCCTGATTCGATTCATGATTCATGAATCAATTCATGATTCGAATTATGATTCATGATTCAATTCATGATTCATGATTCATGATTCAATTCATGATTCAATTCATGATTTATGATTCATTTCATGTTTCATTTCATGATTCATGATTCACGATTCAATTCATGATTCAATTCATGATTCATGATTCAATTCATGATTCATTTCTTGATTCATGAATCATGATTCACTTCATGATTTATACCATGATTCAATACATGATTCATGATTCGATTCATGATTTATAATTCATGATTCAATTCATGATTCATGATTCATGATTCCGTTCATGATTCATGATTCCATTCATGATTCATGATTCGATTCATGATTCATAATTCATGGTTCATGATTCAATTCATGATTCATGATTCATGATTCAATTCATGATTCATAATTCATGATTTGATTCATTATTCATGATTCATGATTCAATTCATTAATCATGATTCATGAATCATGATTCGATTCATGATTCAATTCATAATTCATGATTCATGATTCGATTCATGATTCAATTCATGATTCATTTCATGATTCATTATTCAATTCATGATTCATGATTCAATTTATGATTCATGATTCAATTCATGATTCATGAATTAATTCATGATTTATGATTCATGATTCATTTCATGATTCATTCCATTATTCTTGATTCAATTCATGATTCAATTTAATATTCATTTCATGATTCTTGATTCAATTCATGATTCATGATTAAATTCCTGATTCATGATTCAATTCATGATTCAATTCATAATTCATGATTCAATTTATGATTCATGATTCATTTCATGATTTAATTCAGGATTCAATTCATGATTCAATTCATGATTCATGAATCGATTCATGACTCATGAATCAATTCATGATTCATGATTCAATTCATGATTCATAATTCGATTCATGATTCATGAATCAATTCATAATTCAATTCATGATTCATGATTCATGATTCGATTCATGATTCATGTTTCATTCCATGATTCATGATTCAATTCATGATTCAATTCATGATTCATGATTCGATTCATGATTCAATTCATGATTCATGATTCATGATTCGATTCATTATTCCATTCATAATTCAATTCATGATTCATGATTCAATTCATGATTCATGATTCAATTCATGATTCATGATTCATGATTCAATTCATGATTCATGATTCATGATTCATGATTCATTTCATGATTCATGATTCGAGATTCATTTCATGATTTATTTCATGATTCATGATTCGATTTATGATTCATGATTCAATTCATGATTCATGATTCATGAAGCATGATTCGATTCATGATTCATGACTTATTTCATGATTCATGATTTGATTCATGATTCGTGATTCAGTTCATGATTCAATTCATAATTCATAATTCAATTCATGATTCATGATTCAATTCATTAATCATGAATCATGATTCGATTCATGATTCATGATTCAAATCATGATTCATGATTCATGATTCGATTCATTATTCATGATCATGGTTCATTTTAAAATTCATGATTCATGATTCTATTCATGATTCATGATTCAATTCATGATTCAATTCATGATTCATTATTCGATTTATGATTCAATTCATGATTCATGCTTCATGATTCTATTCATGATTCATGATTCAATTCATGATTCAATTCTTGATTCATTATTCGATTCATGATTCAATTCATGATTCATGATTCATGATTCGATTCATTATTCCATTCATAATTCAATTCATGATTCATGATTCAATACATGATTCATGATTCGATTCATGATTTATGATTCATGATTCGATTCATGATTCATGATTCGATTCATGATTCGATTCATGATTCATGATTCGATTCATGATTCATGATTCGATTCATGATTCATAATTCATGATTAATGATTCAATTCATGATTCATGATTCAATTCATGATTCATGATTCAATTCATGATTCATAATTCATGATTTGATTCATTATTCATGATTCATGATTCAATTCATGATTCATGATTCATGAATCATGATTCGATTCATGATTCATGATTCAATTCATGATTCATGATACATGATTCGATTCATGATTCAATTCATGATTCATTTCATGATTCATATCATGATTCATTATTCAATTCATGATTCATGATTCAATTTATGATTCATGATTCAATTCATGATTCATGATTCAATTCATGATTTATGATTCATGATTTATTTCATGATTCATTCCATTATTCTTGATTCAATTCATGATTCAATTTATGATTCATTTCATGATTCTTGATTTAATTCATGATTCATGATTAAATTCCTGATTCATGATTCAATTCATGATTCAATTCATGATTCATGATTCAATTTATGATTCATGATTCATTTCATGATTTAATTTAGGATTCAATTCATGATTCAATTCATGATTCATGAATCGATTCAT
This sequence comes from Mixophyes fleayi, assembly GCF_038048845.1. Classification (NCBI taxonomy): domain Eukaryota; kingdom Metazoa; phylum Chordata; class Amphibia; order Anura; family Limnodynastidae; genus Mixophyes; species Mixophyes fleayi. Next base: position 40,118 of record NW_027448176.1, read on the forward strand.
GACTCATGAATAAATTCATGATTCAATTCATGATTCATAATTCGATTCATGATTCATGAATCAATTCATAATTCAATTCATGATTCATGATTTGATTCATGATTCAATTCATGATTTATGGTTCATTTCATGTTTCATTCCATGATTCATGATTCATGATTCAATTCATGATTCAATTCATGATTCATGATTCAATTCATGATTTACATTATGATTCATTTCATGATTCATGATTCTATTTATGATTCATGATTCATGATTCAATTCATGATTCATGATTCAATTCATGATTTATGATTCAATTCATGATTCATGATTCATTTCATGATTCATTCCATGATTCTTGATTCAATTCATGATTCAATTTATGATTCATTTCATGATTCTTGATTCAATTCATGATTCATGATTCAATTCATGATTCAAGACTCATTTCATAATTCATTTTATGATTCATGATTCATGATTCAATTCATGATTCAATTCATGATTCATGATTCATTTCATGATTCATGAATCATGATTCGATTGATGATTCATGATTCATGACTTAATTCATGATTCATGATTTAATTCATGATTCGTGATTCAGTTCATGATTCAATTCATAATTCATAATTCAATTCATGATTCATGATTCAATTAATTAATCATGATTCATGATTCGATTCATGATTCATAATTCAATTCATGATTCATGATTCGAGTCATTATTCATGATAATGGTTCATTTTTCAATTCATGATTCTATTCATGATTCATGATTCAATTCATGATTCAATTCATGATTCATTATTCGATTCATGATTCAATTCATGATTCATGATTCATGATTCGATTCATTATTCCATTCATAATTCAATTCATGATTCAATTCATGATTCATGATTCGATTCATGATTCGGTTCATGATTCATGATTCGATTCATGATTCATAATTCATGATTCATGATTAAATTCATGAATCATGATTCATGATTCAATTCATGATTCATGATTCATGATTTGATTCATTATTCATGATTCATAATTCAATTCATAATTCATGATTCATTTAATTATTTAATTCATGATTCATTTCATGATTCATGATTCATAATTCAATTAATGATTCAATTCATGATTCATAATTCGATTTATGATTCATGAATCAATTCATGATTAAATTCATGATTCATGATTCGTTTCATGATTCATATTTCAATTCATGATTCATGATTCAGTTCATGATTCATTTCATGATTCATTTTATGATTCATGATTCATGATTTAATTCATGATTCGATTCATGATTCAAATTCATGATTCATGATTCATTTAATTATTTAATTCATGATTCATTTCATGATTCATGATTCATAATTCAATTCATGATTCAATTCATGATTCATAATTCGATTTATGATTCATGAATCAATTCATGATTAAATTCATGATTCATGATTCGTTTCATGATTCATGATTTATGATTTAATTCATTATTCATGATCATGGTTCATTTTTCAATTCATGATTCATGATTCAATTCATGATTCATGATTCAATTCAACATTCAATTCATGATTCATTATTCGATTCATGATTCAATTCATGATTCATGATTCGATTCATTATTCAATTCATAATTTAATTGATGATTCAATTCATGATTCATGATTCGATTCATGATTCATGATTCAATTCATAATTCATGATTCATGATTCAATTTATGGTTCATGATTAATTCATGATTCATGATTCATTGTTCGATTCATGATTCATGATTCAATTCATGATTCATGATTCATGATTTGATTCATGATTCATGATTCATGATTCATTTCATGATTCATGATTCATGATTCAATTCATGATTCATAATTCAATTCCTGATTCATGATTTGATTCATGATTCATGATTCATGATTCATGATTCATTACATGATTCATGATTCTATTCATGAGTCATGATTCGATACATGATTCATGATTCGATTCATGATTCATGATTCATGATTCATGATTCATGATTTGATTCATGATTCATGATTCATTTCATGATTCATGATTCATGATTCAGTTCATGAGTCATGATTCATGATTTAATTCATGATTCATGATTCATGATTCAATTCATGATTCATGATTCATGAATCATGATTCGATTCATGATTCATGATTTAATTCATGATTCATGATTCATGATTTGATTCGTGATTCAATTCATGATTCAATTCATAATTCAATTCATGATTCATTTCATGATTCATGATTCAATTCATGATTCATGATTCATGAATCATGATTCATGATTCATGAATCATGATTCGATTCATGATTCATGATTCATGATTTAATTCATGATTCATGATTCATTATTTGTGATTCGATTCATAATTGAATTCATGATTCATTTCATGATTCATGATTCAATTTATGATTCATGATTCAATTTATGATTCATGATTCATTTCATGTTTTATTTCATGATTCATGATTCAATTCATGATTCATGATTCATTTCATGATTCATTTCATGATTCATGAATCATAATTCAATTCATTATTCATTTTATGATTCATGATTCAATTCATGATTCATGATTCAATTCATGATTCATGATTCATTTCATGATTTATTCCATGATTCATGATTTAATTCATGATACAATTCATGATTCAATTCATGATTCATGATCCAATTCATGATTCATGACTCATTTCATGATTCATGATTCATTTCATGATTTAATTCATGATTCATAATTCAATTCATTATTCAATTCATAATTCATGATTCGATTAATGATTCATGATTCAATTCATGATTCATGATTCATGATTCGTTTCATGATTCATGATTCAATTCATTAATCATGATTCATGATTCGATTATTGATTCATGATTCAATTCATGATTCATGATTCGATTCCTTATCCATGACCATGGTTCATTTTTCAATTCATGATTAAATTCATGATTCATGATTCATTTCATGATTCATGATTCAATTCATGATTCATGATTCAAATTCATGATTCAATTCATGATTCATTATTCGATTCATGATTCATGATTCATGATTCGATTCATTATTCCATTCATAATTCAATTCATGATTCAATTCATGATTCATGATTTGATTTAGGATTCATGATTCAATTCATGATTCATTTCATGATTCATGATTCAATTCATGTTTCATGATTCGATTCATGATTCATGATTCAATTCATGATTCATGATTCATGATTTGATTCATTATTCATGATTCATGATTCATGATTCATGATTCATGATTTAATTCATGATTCATGATTCATGATTTGATTCATTATTCATGATTCATGATTAAATTCATGATTCATGATTCAATTCATGATTCATGATTCAATTCATGATTCATTTCATGATTCATTTCATGATTCATGAATCATGATTCAATTCATGATTCAATTCATGATTCATTTCATGATTCATGATTCAATTTATGATTCATGATTCATGATTCAATTTATGATTCATGATTCATGATTCAATTCATGATTCATGATTCAATTCATGATTCATGATTCATTTTATGATTCATTCCATGATTCTTTATTCAATTCATGATTCAATTTTTGATTCATTTCATGATTCTTGATTCAATTCATGATTCATGATTCAATTCATGATTCATGATTCATTTCATGATTCATTTCTTGATTCATGATTCAATTCATGATTCATGATTCATTTTATGATTCATTCCATGATTCTTTATTCAATTCATGATTCAATTTATGATTCATTTCATGATTCTTGATTCAATTCATGATTCATGATTCAATTCATGATTCAAGACTCATTTCATAATTCATTTTATGATTCATGATTCATGATTCAATTCATGATTCAATTCATGATTCATGATTCAATTCATGATTCATGATTCATTTCATGATTTAATTTATGATTCATTTCATGATTCATGAATCATGATTCAATTGATGATTCATGATTCATGACTTAATTCATGATTCATGATTTAATTCATGATTCGTGATTCAGTTCATGATTCAATTCATAATTCATAATTCAATTCATGATTCATGATTCAATTAATTAATCATGATTCATGATTCGATTCATGATTCATAATTCAATTCATGATTCATGATTCGAGTCATTATTCATGATCATGGTTTATTTTTCAATTCATGATTCTATTCATGATTCATGATTCAATTCATGATTCAATTCATGATTCATTATTCGATTCATGATTCAATTCATGATTCATGATTCGATTCATTATTCCATTCATAATTCAATTCATGATTCAATTCATGATTCATGATTTGATTCATGATTCAATTCATGATTCATGATTCATGATTCGATTCATGATTCATAATTCATGATTCATGATTCAATTCATGAATCATGATTCATGATTCAATTCATGATTCATGATTCATGATTTGATTCATTATTCATGATTCATAATTCAATTCATAATTCATGATTCATTTAATTATTTAATTCATGATTCATTTCATGATTCATGATTCATAATTCAATTAATGATTCAATTCATGATTCATAATTCGATTTATGATTCATGAATCAATTCATGATTAAATTCATGATTCATGATTCGTTTCATGATTCATATTTCAATTCATGATTCATGATTCAGTTCATGATTCATTTCATGATTCATTTTATGATTCATGATTCATGATTTAATTCATGATTCGATTCATGATTCAATTCATGATTCATGATTCATTTAATTATTTAATTCATGATTCATTTCATGATTCATGATTCATAATTCAATTCATGATTCAATTCATGATTCATAATTCGATTTATGATTCATGAATCAATTCATGATTAAATTCATGATTCATGATTCGTTTCATGATTCATGATTTATGATTTAATTCATTATTCATGATCATGGTTCATTTTTCAATTCATGATTCATGATTCAATTCATGATTCATGATTCAATTCAACATTCAATTCATGATTCATTATTCGATTCATGATTCAATTCATGATTCATGATTCGATTCATTATTCAATTCATAATTTAATTGATGATTCAATTCATGATTCATGATTCGATTCATGATTCATGATTCAATTCATGATTCATGATTCAATTCATAATTCATGATTCAATTTATGGTTCATGATTAATTCATGATTCATGATTCATTGTTCGATTCATGATTCAATTCATGATTCATGATTCATGATTTGATTCATGATTCATGATTCATGATTCATTTCATGATTCATGATTCATGATTCAATTCATGATTCATAATTCAATTCCTGATTCATGATTTGATTCATGATTCATGATTCATGATTCATGATTCATTTCATGATTCATGATTCTATTCATGAGTCATGATTCGATACATGATTCATGATTCGATTCATGATTCATGATTCATAATTCATGATTCATGATTCATGATTTGATTCATGATTCATGATTCATTTCATGATTCATGATTCATGATTCAGTTCATGAGTCATGATTCATGATTTAATTCATGATTCATGATTCATGATTCAATTCATGATTCATGATTCATGATTCATGATTTGATTCATGATTCGTGATTCAATTCATGATTCAATTCATAATTCAATTCATGATTCATTTCATGATTCATGATTCAATTCATGATTCATGATTCATGAATCATGATTCGATTCATGATTCATGATTCATGATTTAATTCATGATTCATGATTCATGATTTGTGATTCGATTCATAATTGAATTCATGATTTATTTCATGATTCATGATTCAATTCATGATTCATGATTCAATTTATGATTCATGATTCAATTTATGATTCATGATTCATTTCATGTTTTATTTCATGATTCATGATTCAATTCATGATTCAATTCATGATTCATGATTCATTTCATGATTCATTTCATGATTCAATTCAATTCATTATTCATTTTATGATTCATGATTCAATTCATGATTCATGATTCAATTCATGATTCATGATTCATTTCATGATTTATTCCATGATTCATGATTTAATTCATGATACAATTCATGATTCAATTCATGATTCATGATCCAATTCATGATTCATGACTCATTTCATGATTCATGATTCATTTCATGATTTAATTCATGATTCATAATTCAATTCATTATTCAATTCATAATTCATGATTCGATTAATGATTCATGATTCAATTCATGATTCATGATTCATGATTCGTTTCATGATTCATGATTCAATTCATTAATCATGATTCATGATTCGATTATTGATTCATGATTCAATTCATGATTCATGATTCGATTCCTTATCCATGACCATGGTTCATTTTTCAATTCATGATTAAATTCATGATTCATTTCATGATTCATGATTCAATTCATGATTCATGATTCAAATTCATGATTCAATTCATGATTCATTATTCGATTCATGATTCATGATTCATGATTCGATTCATTATTCCATTCATAATTCAATTCATGATTCAATTCATGATTCATGATTTGATTTAGGATTCATGATTCAATTCATGATTCAATTCATGTTTCATGATTCGATTCATGATTCATGATTCAATTCATGATTCATGATTCATGATTTGATTCATTATTCATGATTCATGATTCATGATTCATGATTCATGATTTAATTCATGATTCATGATTCATGATTTGATTCATTATTCATGATTCATGATTAAATTCATGATTCATGATTCAATTCATGATTCATGATTCAATTCATGATTCATTTCATGATTCATTTCATGATTCATGAATCATGATTCAATTCATGATTCAATTCATGATTCATTTCATGATTCATGATTCAATTTATGATTCATGATTCATGATTCAATTTATGATTCATGATTCATGATTCAATTTATGATTCATGATTCATGATTCAATCATGATTCATGATTCAATTCATGATTCATGATTCATTTTATGATTCATTCCATGATTCTTTATTCAATTCATGATTCAATTTTTGATTCATTTCATGATTCTTGATTCAATTCATGATTCATGATTCAATTCATGATTCATGATTCATTTCATGATTCATTTCTTGATTCATGATTCAATTCATGATTCAATTCATGATTCATGATTCAATTTATGATTCATGATTCATTTTATGATTTAATTCATGATTCAATTCATGATCTATTCATGATTCATGATTCGATTCATGATTCAATTCATGATTCATGATTCCATGATTCAAATCATGATTCATAATTCTATTCATGATTCATGAATCAATTCATGATTCAATTCATGATTCATGATTCGAATTATGATTCATGATTCAATTCATGATTTATGATTCATTTCATGTTTCATTTCATGATTCATGATTCACGATTCAATTCATGATTCATGATTCAATTCATGATTCACTTCATGATTTACACCATGATTAATTTCATGATTCAATGTTCAATTCATGATTCATGATTCATTTCATGATTCATTCCATGATTCTTGATTCAATTCATGATTCAATTTATGATTCATTTCATGATTCTTGATTCAATTCATGATTCATGATTCAATTCATGATTCATGATTCATTTCATGATTCAATTCATGATTCATGATTCGAGATTCATTTCATGATTCATTTCATGATTCATGATTCGATTCATGATTCATGATTCAATTCATGATTCATGATTCATGAATCATGATTCGATTCATGATTCATGACTTAATTCATGATTCATGATTTGATTCATGATTCGTGATTCAATTCATGATTCAATTCATAATTCATAATTCAATTCATGATTCATAATTCAATTCATTAATCATGAATCATGATTCGATTCATTATTCATGATCATGGTTCATTTTAAAATTCATGATTCATGATTCTATTCATGAGTCATGATTCAATTCATGATTCAATTCTCGATTCATTATTCGATTTATGATTCAATTCATGATTCATGCTTCATGATTCAATTCATGATTCATGATTCTATTCATGAGTCATGATTCAATTCATGATTCAATCATGATTCATTATTCGATTTATGATTCAATTCATGATTCATGCTTCATTGATTCTATTCATGATTCATGATTCAATTCATGATTCATTATTCGATTCATGATTCAATTCATGATTCATGATTCATGATTTGATTCATTATTCCATTCATACTTCAATTCATGATTCATGATTCAATACATGATTCGATTCATGATTTATGATTCATGATTCAATTCATGATTCATGATTCATGATTCGATTCATGATTCCATTCATGATTCATGATTCGATTCATGATTCGATTCATGATTCATAATTCATGATTCATGATTCAATTCATGATTCATTATTCGATTTATGATTCAATTCATGATTCATGCTTCATGATTCTATTCATGATTCATGATTCAATTCATGATTCATTATTCGATTCATGATTCAATTCATGATTCATGATTCATGATTTGATTCATTATTCCATTCATAATTCAATTCATGATTCATTTCATGATTCATGATTCAATTCATGATTCATGATTCAATTTATGATTCATGATTCAATTCATGATGCATGATTCGATTCATGATTTATGATTCATGATTCAATTCATAATTCATGATTCATGATTCGATTGATGATTCAATTCATGATTCAATTCATGATTCATTTCATGATTCATGATTCAATTCATGATTCATGATTCAATTTATGATTCATGATTCAATTCATGATGCATGATTCGATTCATGATTTATGATTCATGATTCAATTCATGATTCATGATTCATGATTCGATTCATGATTCATGATTCAATTCATGATTCATTTCTTGATTCATGAATCATGATTCACTTCATGATTTACACCATGATTAATTTCATGATTCATGATTCAATTCATGATTCATAATTTATTTCATGATTCATTCCATGATTCTTGATTCAATTCATGATTCAATTTATGATTCATTTCATGATTCTTGATTCAATTCATGATTCAATTTATGATTCATTTCATGATTCTTGATTCAATTCAATATTCATGATTCAATTCATGATTCATGATTCATTTCATGATTCAATTCATGATTCATGATTCGAGATTCATTTCATGATTCATTTCATGATTCATGATTCGATTCATGATTCATTTCATGATTCATGATTCGATTCATGATTCATGATTCAATTCATGATTCATGATTCATGAATCAATTTATGATTCATGATTCAATTCATGATGCATGATTCGATTCATGATTTATGATTCATGATTCAATTCATGATTCATGATTCGATTCATGATTCATGATTCAATTCATGATTCATTTCTTGATTCATGAATCATGATTCACTTCATGATTTACACCATGATTAATTTCATGATTCATGATTTGATTCATGATTCATGACTTAATTCATGATTCATGATTTGATTCATGATTCGTGATTCAATTCATGATTCAATTCATAATTCATTATTCAATTCATGATTCATAATTCAATTCATTAATCATGAATCATGATTCGATTCATTATTCATGATCATGGTTCATTTTAAAATTCATGATTCATGATTCTATTCATGATTCATGATTCAATTCATGATTCAATTCATGATTCATTATTCGATTTATGATTCAATTCATGATTCATGCTTCATGATTCTATTCATGATTCATGATTCAATTCATTATTCGATTCATGATTCAATTCATGATTCATGATTCATGATTTGATTCATTATTCATGATTCATGATTCAATTCATGATTCATGAATCATGATTCGATTCATGATTCATGATTCAATTCATAATTCATGATTCATGATTCGATTCATGATTTATGAATCATGATTCGATTCATGATTCATGATTCGATTCATGATTCATGATTCGATTCATGATTCATGATTCGATTCATGATTCATGATTCGATTCATGATTCATAATTCATTATTCATGATTCAATTCATGATTCATGATTCATGATTCAATTCATGATTCATGATTCATGATTTGATTCATTATTCATGATTCATGATTCAATTCATGATTCATGATTCATGATTTGATTCATTATTCATGATTCATGATTCAATTCATGATTCATGATTCATGAATCATGATTCGATTCATGATTCATGATTCAATTCATAATTCATGATTCATGATTCGATTGATGGTTCAATTCATGATTCAATTCATGATTCATGATTCATGATTTGATTCATTATTCATTATTCATGATTTAATTCATGATTCATGATTCAATTCATGATTCGATTCATGATTCATGATTCAATTCATAATTCATGATTCATGATTCGATTGATGGTTCAATTCATGATTCAATTCATGATTCATTTCATGATTCATGATTCAATTCATGATTCATGATTCAATTTATGATTCATGATTCAATTCATGATGCATGATTCGATTCATGATTTATGATTCATGATTCAATTCATGATTCATGATTCATGATTCATGATTCCATTCATGATTCATGATTCGATTCATGATTCATGATTCGATTCATGATTTATAATTCATGATTCATGATTCAATTCATGATTCATGATTCATGATTTAATTCATGATTCATGATTCATGATTCAATTCATGATTCATGATTTGATTCATTATTCTTCATTCATGATTCAATTCATGATTCATGATTCATGATTCATGATTCAATTCATAATTCATGATTCATGATTCGATTGATGATTCAATTCATGATTCAATTCATGATTCATTTCATGATTCATGATTCAATTCATGATTCATGATTCAATTTATGATTCATGATTCAATTCATGATGCATGATTCAATTCATGTTTCATTTCATGATTCATGATTCAATTCATGATTCAATTCATGATTCATGATTCAATTCATGATTCATGATTCATGATTCATTTCATGATTCATTCCATTATTCTTGATTCAATTCATGATTCAATTTATGATTCATTTCATGATTCTTGATTCAATTCATGATTCATGATTAAATTCATGATTCATGATTCAATTCATGATTCATGATTCAATTTATGATTCATGATTCATTTCATGATTTAATTCAGGATTCAATTCATGATTCAATTCATGATTCATGAATCGATTCATGACTCATGAATCAATTCATGATTCATGATTCAATTCATGATTCATAATTCGATTCATGATTCATGAATCAATTCATAATTCAATTCATGATTCATGATTCATGATTCGATTCATGATTCATGATTCAATTCATGATTCATGATTCAATTCATGATTCATGATTCAATTCATGATTCATATTATGATTCATGAATCATGATTCAATTCATGATTTACATCATGATTCATTTCATGATTCATGATTCTATTTATGATTCATGATTCATGATTCAATTCATGATTCAATTCATAATTCATAATTAAATTCATGATTCATGATTCAATTCATTAATCATGAATCATGATTCGATTCATTATTCATGATCATGGTTCATTTTAAAATTCATGATTCATGATTCTATTCATGATTCATGATTCAATTCATGATTCAATTCATGATTCATTATTCGATTCATGATTCAATTCATGATTCATGCTTCATGATTCTATTCATGATTCATGATTCAATTCATGATTCATTATTCGATTCATGATTCAATTCATGATTCATGATTCATGATTCGATTCATTATTCCATTCATAATTCAATTCATGATTCATGATTCAATACATGATTCATGATTCGATTCATGAATTATGATTCATGATTCAATTCATGATTCATGATTCATGATTCGATTCATGATTCATGATACCATTCATGATTCATGATTCCATTCATGATTCATGATTCCATTCATGATTCATAATTCATGATTCATGATTCAATTCATGATTCATGATTCATGATTCAATTCATGATTCATGATTCATGATTTGATTCATTATTCATGATTCATGATTCAATTCATGATTCATGAATCATGATTCGATTCATGATTCATGATTCAATTCATAATTCATGATTCATGATTCGATTCATAATTCATGATTCATGATTCAATTTATGATTCATGATTCAATTCATGATTCATGATTCAATTCATGTTTCATTTCATGATTCATGATTCAATTCATGATTCAATTCATGATTCATGATTCAATTCATGATTTATGATTCATGATTCATTTCATGATTCATTCCATTATTCTTGATTCAATTCATGATTCAATTTATGATTCATTTCATGATTCTTGATTCAATTCATGATTCATGATTAAATTCATGATTCATGATTCAATTCATGATTCAATTCATGATTCATGATTCAATTTATGATTCATGATTCATTTCATTATTTAATTCAGGATTCAATTCATGAATCAATTCATGATTCATGATTCATGAATCAATTCATAATTCAATTCATGATTCATGATTCATGATTCAATTCATGATTCATGATTCAATTCATGATTCATGATTCAATTCATGATTCATTTCATGATTCATGAATCATGATTCAATTCATGATTTACATCATGATTCATTTCATGATTCATGATTCTATTTATGATTCATGATTCAATTCATGATTCATGATTCAATTCATGATTTATGATTCAATTCATGATTCATTTCATGATTCATTCCATGATTCTTGATTCAATTCATGATTCAATTTATGATTCATTTCATGATTCTTGATTCAATTCATGATTCATGATTCAATTCATGATTCATGATTCATTTCATAATTCATTTTATGATTCAGGATTCATGATTCAATTCATGATTCAATTTATGATTCATTTCATGATTCTTGATTCAATTCATGATTCATGATTATATTCATGATTCATGATTCATTTCATTATTCATTTTATGGTTCATGATTCATGTTTCAATTCATGATTCAATTCATGATTCATGATTCAATTCATGATTCATGATTCATTTCATGATTTAATTTATGATTCATTTCATGATTCATGAATCATGATTCGATTGATGATTCATGATTCATGATTTAATTCATGATTCGTGATTCAATTCATGATTCAATTCATAATTCATAATTCAATTCATGATTCATGATTCAATTAATTAATCATGATTTATGATTCGATTCATGATTCATAATTCAATTCATGATTCATGATTCATGATTCGATTCATTATTCATGATCATGGTTCATTTTTCAATTCATGATTCATGATTCTATTCATGATTCATGGTTCAATTCATGATTCAATTCATGATTCATTATTTGATTCATGATTCAATTCATGATTCATGATTCATGATTCGATTCATTATTCCATTCATAATTCAATTTATGATTCATGATTCAATTCATGATTCATGATTTGATTCATGATTCATGATTCATGATTTAATTCATGATTCATGATTCATGATTCGATTCATGATTCTATTCATGATTCATGATTCGATTTATGATTCATGATTCGATTCATGATTCATAATTCATGATTTGATTCATTATTCATGATTCATAATTCAATTCATAATTCATGATTCATGATTCGATTCATGATTCAATTCATGATTCATGATTCAATTTATGATTCATGATTCAATTCATGATTCATGATTCATTTCATGTTTCATTTCATGATTCATGATTCAATTCATGATTCAATTCATGATTCATGATTCAATTCATGATTCATGATTCATTTCATGATTCATTTCATGATTCATTTCATGATTCATTTCATGATTCATTAATCATGATTCAATTCATCATTCAAATTATGATTCATTTTATGATTCATGATTCAATTCATGATTTATGATTCATTTCATGATTCATTTCATCATTCATATATCATGATTCAATTCATGATTCATTTCATGATTCAATTTATGATTCATGATTCATGATTTAATTCATGATTCATGATTCAATTCATGATTAATGATTCATTTCATGATTCATTCCATGATTCTTGATTCAATTCATGATTCAATTTATGATTCATTTCATGATTCTTGATTCAATTCATGATTCATGATTCAATTCATGATATAATTCATGATTCATGATTCAATTTATGATTCATGATTCATTTCATGATTTAATTCATGATTCGATTCATGATTCAATTCATGATTCATGATTCAATTCATGATTTATGATTCATTTCATGTTTCATTTCATGATTCATGATTCATGATTTAATTCATGATTCAATTCATGATTCATTTCATGATTCATGAATCATGATTCAATTCATGATTTACATCATGATTCATTTCATGATTCATGATTCAATTTATGATTCATGATTCAATTCATGATTAATGATTCAATTTATGATTTATAATTCAATTCATGATTCAATTTATGATTCATGATTCAATTCATGATTAATGATTCAATTTATGATTTATAATTCAATTCATGATTCATGATTCATTTCATGATTCATTCCATGATTCTTGATTCAATTCATGATTCAATTTATGATTCATTTCATGATTCTTGATTCAATTCATGATTCATGATTCAATTCATGATTCATGATTCATTTCATGATTCATTTTATGATTCATGATTCAATTCATGATTCATGATTCAATTCATGATTCATGATTTATTTCATGATTTAATTCATGATTCATTTCATGATTCATGATTCATGATTCAATTCATGATTCATGATTCGATTCATGATTCATGACTTAATTCATGATTCATGATTTGATTCATGATTCATAATTCAATTCATGATTCATGATTCAATTCATTAATCATGATTCATGATTCAATTCATGATTCATGATTCATGATTCGATTCATTATTCATGATCATGGTTCATTTTTCAATTCATGATTCATGATTCTATTCATGATTCATGATTCAATTCATGATTCAATTCATGATTCATTATTCGATTCATGATTCAATTCATGATTCATGATTCATGATTCAATTCATTATTCCATTCATAATTCAATTTATGATTCATGATTCAATTCATGATTCATGATTCGATTCATGATTCATGATTCATGATTCAATTCATGATTAATGATTCATGATTCGATTCATGATTCATGATTCCATTCATGATTCATGATTTGATTCATGATTCGTAATTCAATTCATGATTTAATTCATGATTCATAATTCAATTCATTAATCATGATTCATGATTCGATTCATGATTCATGATTCAATTCATGATTCATGATTTATGATTCGATTCATTATTCATGATCATGGTTCATTTTTTAATTCATGATTCATGATTCAATTCATGATTTATGATTCAATTCATGATTTATGATTCAATTCATGATTCATGATTCAATTCATGATTCATGATTCAATTCATGATTCATGATTCGATTCATAATTCGATTCATGATTCCTGATTTAATTCATGATTCATGATTTGATTCATGATTCATGATTCATGATTCGTTTCATGATTCATAATTTAATTCATGATTCTTGATTCATGATTCATGATTTGATTCATTATTCATGATTCATGATTCGATTCATGATTCATGACTTAATTCATGATTCATGATTCATAATTTGATTCATGATTCGTGAATCAATTCATAATTCAATTCATGATTCATAATTCAATTCATGATTCATGATTCAATTCATTAATCTTGACTCATGATTTTATTCACGATTCATGATTCAATTCAGGATTCATGATTCATGATTCGATTCATTATTAATGATCATGGTCATTTTTCAATTCATGATTCATGATTCAATTCATGATCCATGTTTCATTATTCGATTCATGATTCAATTCATGATTCAAGATTCATGATTTGATTCATTATTCCATTCATAATTCAATTCATGATTCATGATTCAATTCATTATTCATGATTCAATTCATGATTCATGATTCAATTCATGATTCATGATTAATGATTCGATTCATGATTCATGATTCAATTCATGATTCATGATTTGATTCATGATTCATGATTCGATTCATGATTCATAATTCATGATTCATGATTCAATTCATGATTTGATTCATGATTCATGATTCATGATTCATGATTCATTTCATTATTCATGATTCATGATTCAATTCATGATTCATGATTCATGATTCATGATTCAATTCATGATTCATGAATCATGATTCGATTCATGATTCATGATTTAATTCATGATTCATGATTCATGATTCGATTCATGATTCGTGATTCAATTTATGATTCAATTCATGATTCATAATTCAATTCATGATTTATGATTCATGATTTAATTCATAATTCATGATTCATGATTCGATTCATAATTCAATTCATGATTCAATACATGATTCATTTCATGATTTATGATCCATGATTCATGATTCAATTTATGATTCATGATTCAATTTATGATTCATTTCATGTTTCATTTCATGATAGATGATTCAATTCATGATTTATGATTCATGATTCAATTCATGATTCATGATTCAATTAATGATTTATGATTCATTTCATGTTTCATTTCATGATTCATGATTCATGATTTAATTCATGATTCAATTCATGATTGATTTCATGATTCATGAATCATGATTCAATTCATGATTTACATCATGATTAATTTCATGATTCATGATTCAATTTATGATTCATGATTCAATTCATGATTCATGATTCAATTCATGATTTATGATTCAATTCATGATTCATTTCATGATTCATTCCATAATTCTTGATTCAATTACATGATTCAATTTATGATTCATTTCATGATTCTTGATTCAATTCATGATTCATGATTCAATTTATGATTCATGATTTATTTCATAATTCATTTTATGATTCATGATTCATGATTCAATTCATGATTCAATTCATGATTCATGATTCAATTCATGATTCATGATTCATTTCATGATTTAATTCATGATTCATTTCATGATTCAATTCATGATTCAATTCATGATTCATGATTCGATTCATGATTCATGACTTAATTCATGATTCATGATTTGATTCATGATTCGTGATTCAATTCATGATTCAATTCATAATTCATTATTCAATTTATGATTCATGATTTAATTCATTAATCATGATTCATGATTTGATTCATGATTCATGATTCAATTCATGATTCATGATTCATGATTCGATTCATTATTCATGATCATGGTTCATTTTCAATTCATGATTTATGATTCTATTCATGATTCATGATTCAATTCATGATTCAATTCATGATTCATTATTTGATTCATGATTCGATTCATGATTCATGATTCATGATTCAATTCATGATTCATGATTCATGATTCGATTCATGATTCATGATTCCATTCATGATTCATGATTCGATTCATGATTCGTGATTCAATTCATGATTTAATTCATGATTCATAATTCAATTCATTAATCATGATTCATGATTCGATTCATGATTCATGATTCAATTCATGATTCATGATTCATGATTCGATTCATTATTCACGATCATGGTTCATTTTTTAATTCATGATTTATGATTCTATTCATGATTCATGATTCAATTCATGATTCAATTCATGATTCATTATTTGATTCATGATTTGATTCATGATTCATGATTCAATTCATGATTCGATTCATGATTCATGATTCAATTCATGATTCATGATTCGATTCATGATTCATGATTCGATTCATGATTCATGATTCCATTCATGATTCATAATTCCATTCATGATTCGAGATTCAATTCATGATTCGATTCATGATTCATGATTCAATTCATGATTCATGATTCATGATTCAATTCATTAATCATGATTCGATTCATGATTCAATTCATGATTCATGTATCAATTCATGATTCAATTCATGATTCATTATATGATTCATGATTCATGATTCAATTCATGATTCATGATTCATGATTTGATTCATGATTCAATTCATGATTCATGTATCAATTCATGATTCAATTCATGATTCATGATTCATGATTCAATTCATGATTCATGATTCGATTTATTATTCCATTCATAATTCAATTCATGATTCATGATTCAATTCATGATTCGATTCATTATTCCATTCATAATTCAATTCATGATTCAATTCATGATTCATGATTCGATTCATGATTCATGATTTAATTCATGATTCATGATTCAATTCATGATTCATGATTTGATTCATGATTCATAATTCATGATTCATGATTCAATTCATGATTCATGATTCATAATTCATGATTCATGATTCAATTCATGATTCATGATTCATGATTTTAATCATGATTCATGATTCATGATTCATGATTCATGATTCAATTCATGATTCATGATTCATGATTTGATTCATTATTCATGATTCATGATTCAATTCATGATTCATGATTCATGAATCATGATTCGATTCATGATTCATGATTTAATTCATGATTCATGATTCATGATTTAATTCATAATTCATGATTCATGATTCGATTCATGATTCAATTCATGATTCATTTCATGATTTATGATTTAATTCATGATTCATGATTCATGATTCAATTTATGATTCATGATTCAATTCATGATTCATGATTCATTTCATGTTTCATTTCATGATTCATGATTCAATTCATGATTCAATTCATGATTCAATTCATGATTCATAATTCAATTCATTGATCATGATTCATGATTCGATTCATGATTCATGATTCAATTCATGATTCATGATTCATGATTCGATTCATTATTCATGATCATGGTTCATTTTTTAATTCATGATTCATGATTCAATTCATGATTCATGATTCATGATTCATTTCATGATTCATGATTCATGATTCATTTCATGATTCATGATTCAATTCATGATTTATGATTCAATTCATGATTCATGATTCATGATTCGATTCATTATTCCATTCATAATTCAATTCATGATTCATGATTCCATTCATGATTCATGATTCCATTCATGATTCATGATTCCATTCATGATTCATGATTCCATTCATGATTCATAATTCATGATTCATGATTCAATTCATGATTCATGATTCATGATTCAATTCATGATTCATGATTCATGATTTGATTCATTATTCATGATTCATGATTCAATTCATGATTCATGAATCATGATTGGATTCATGATTCATGATTCAATTCATAATTCATGATTCATGATTCGATTCATAATTCATGATTCATGATTCAATTTATGATTCATGATTCAATTCATGATTCATGATTCAATTCATGTTTCATTTCATGATTCATGATTCAATTTATGATTCATGATTCAATTCATGATTCATGATTCAATTCATGTTTCATTTCATGATTCATGATTCAATTCATGATTCATGATTCAATTCATGATTCATGATTCATTTCATGATTCATTCCATTATTCTTGATTCAATTCATGATTCAATTTATGATTCATTTCATGATTCTTGATTTAATTCATGATTCATGATTAAATTCATGATTCATGATTAAATTCATGATTCAATTCATAATTCATGATTCAATTTATGATTCATGATTCATTTCATTATTTAATTCAGGATTCAATTCATGATTCAATTCATGATTCATGAATCGATTCATGACTCATGAATCAATTCATGATTCATGATTCAATTCATGATTCATAATTCGATTCATGATTCATGAATCAATTCATAATTCAATTCATGATTCATGATTCATGATTCAATTCATGACTCATGATTCAATTCATGATTCAATTCATGATTCATGATTCAATTCATGATTCATTTCATGATTCATGAATCATGATTCAATTCATGATTTACATCATGATTCATTTCATGATTCATGATTCTATTTATGATTCATGATTCATGATTCAATTCATGATTTAATTCATGATTTATGATTCAATTCATGATTCATTTCATGATTCATTCCATGATTCTTGATTCAATTCATGATTCAATTTATGATTCATTTCATGATTCTTGATTCAATTCATGATTCATGATTCAATTCATGATTCATGATTCATTTCATAATTCATTTTATGATTCAGGATTCATGATTAAATTCATGATTCAATTTATGATTCATTTCATGATTCTTGATTCAATTCATGATTCATGATTATATTCATGATTCATGATTCATTTCATAATTCATTTTATGGTTCATGATTCATGTTTCAATTCATGATTCAATTCATGATTCATGATTCAATTCATGATTCATGATTCATTTCATGATTTAATTTATGATTCATTTCATGATTCATGAATTATGATTCGATTGATGATTCATGATTCATGACTTAATTCATGATTCATGATTTAATTCATGATTCATGATTCAATTCATGATTCAATTCATAATTCATAATTCAATTCATGATTCATGATTCAATTAATTAATCATGATTTATGATTCGATTCATGATTCATAATTCAATTCATGATTCATGATTCATGATTCGATTCATTATTCATGATCATGGTTCATTTTTCAATTCATGATTCATGATTCTATTCATGATTCATGATTCAATTCATGATTCAATTCATGATTCATTATTTGATTCATGATTCAATTCATGATTCATGATTCATGATTCGATTCATTATTCCATTCATAATTCAATTTATGATTCATGATTCAATTCATGATTCATGATTTGATTCATGATTCATGATTCATGATTTAATTCATGATTCATGATTCATGATTCGATTCATGATTCATGATTCTATTCATGATTCATGATTCGATTTATGATTCATGATTCGATTCATGATTCATAATTCATGATTTGATTCATTATTCATGATTCATAATTCAATTCATAATTCATGATTCATGATTCGATTCATGATTCAATTCATGATTCATGATTCAATTTATGATTCATGATTCATTTCATGTTTCATTTCATGATTCATGATTCAATTCATGATTCAATTCATGATTCATGATTCAATTCATGATTCATGATTCATTTCATGATTCATTTCATGATTCATTTCATGATTCATTAATCATGATTCAATTCATCATTCAAATTATGATTCATTTTATGATTCATGATTCAATTCATGATTCATTTCATCATTCATATATCATGATTCAATTCATGATTCAATTCATGATTCATTTCATGATTCAATTTATGATTCATGATTCATGATTTAATTCATGATTCATGATTCAATTCATGATTAATGATTCATTTCATGATTCATTTCATGATTCATTCCATGATTCTTGATTCAATTTATGATTCATTTCATGATTCTTGATTCAATTCATGATTCATGATTCAATTCATAATATAATTCATGATTCAATTTATGATTCATGATTCATTTCATGATTTAATTCATGATTCGATTCATGATTCAATTCATGATTCATGATTCATGATTCAATTCATGATTCATGATTCAATTCATGATTTATGATTCATTTCATGTTTCATTTCATGATTCATGATTCATGATTTAATTCATGATTCAATTCATGATTCATTTCATGATTCATGAATCATGATTCAATTCATGATTTACATCGTGATTCAATTCATGATTCATGATTCAATTTATGATTCATGATTCAATTCATGATTAATGATTCAATTTATGATTTATAATTCAATTCATGATTCAATTTATGATTCATGATTCAATTCATGATTAATGATTCAATTTATGATTTATAATTCAATTCATGATTCATGATTCATTTCATGATTCATTCCATGATTCTTGATTCAATTCATGATTCAATTTATGATTCATTTCATGATTCTTGATTCAATTCATGATTCATGATTCAATTCATGATTCATGATTCATTTCATGATTCATTTTATGATTCATGATTCATGATTCAATTCATGATTCATGATTCAATTCATGATTCATGATTTATTTCATGATTTAATTCATGATTCATTTCATGATTCATGATTCATGATTCAATTCATGATTCAATTCATGATTCATGATTCGATTCATGATTCATAATTCAATTCATGATTCATGATTCAATTCATTAATCATGATTCATGATTCAATTCATTATTCATGATCATGGTTCATTTTTCGATTCATGATTCTATTCATGATTCATGATTCAATTCATGATTCATTATTCGATTCATGATTCAATTCATGATTCATGATTCATGATTCAATTCATTATTCCATTCATAATTCAATTCATGATTCATGATTCAATTCATGATTCATGATTCGATTCATGATTCATGATTCGATTCATGATTCATGATTCATGATTCAATTCATGATTAATGATTCATGATTCATGATTCCATTCATGATTCATGATTTGATTCATGATTCGTAATTCAATTCATGATTTAATTCATGATTCATAATTCAATTCATTAATCATGATTCATGATTCAATTCATGATTCATGATTCATGTTTCGATTCATTATTCCATTCATAATTCAATTCATGATTCCTGATTTAATTCATGATTCATGATTTGATTCATGATTCATGATTCATGATTCGTTTCATGATTCATGATTTAATTCATGATTCTTGATTCATGATTCATGATTTGATTCATTATTCATGATTCATGATTCGATTCATGATTCATGATTCATGACTTAATTCATGATTCATGATTCATAATTTGATTCATGATTCGTGAATCAATTCATAATTAAATTCATGATTCATAATTCAATTCATGATTCATGATTCAATTCATTAATCTTGACTCATGATTTTATTCACGATTCATGATTCAATTCATGATCCATGTTTCATTATTCGATTCATGATTCAATTCATGATTCAAGATTCATGATTTGATTCATTATTCATGATTCAATTCATGATTCATGATTCAATTCATGATTCATGATTAATGATTCGATTCATGATTCATGATTCGATTCATGATTCATGATTCAATTCATGATTCATGATTTGATTCATGATTCAATTCATGATTCAATTCATGATTCATTATTTGATTCATGATTCGATTCATGATTCATGATTCCATTCATGATTCATAATTCCATTCATGATTCGAGATTCAATTCATGATTCATGATTCATGATTCAATTCATTAATCATGATTCGATTCATGATTCAATTCATGATTCATGTATCAATTCATGATTCAATTCATGATTCATGATTCATGATTCAATTCATTAATCATGATTCGATTCATGATTCAATTCATGATTCATGTATCAATTCATGATTCAATTCATGATTCATTATATGATTCATGATTCAATACATGATTCATGATTCATGATTCGATTCATGATTCAATTCATGATTCATGTATCAATTCATGATTCAATTCATGATTCATTATTTGATTCATGATTCATGATTCAATTCATGATTCATGATTCGATTTATTATTCCATTCATAATTCAATTCATGATTCATGATTCAATTCATGATTCATGATTTGATTCATGATTTATGATTTATGATTCATGATTCATGATTCATGATTTGTTTCTTGATTCATGATTTAATTCATGATTCATGATTCATGATTAATGATTTGATTCATTATTCATGATTCATGATTCATGACTTAATTCATGATTCATTTTTCAATTCATGATTCATGATTCAATTCATGATTCATGATTCATTATTCGATTCATGATTCAATTCATGATTCATGATTCGATTCATTATTCCATTCATAATTCAATTCATGATTCATGATTCAATTCATGATTCATGATTCGATTCATGATTCATGATTTAATTCATGATTCATGATTCAATTCATGATTCATGATTCGATTCATGAATCATAATTCATGATTCATGATTCAATTCATGATTCATGATTCATAATTCATGATTCATGATTCAATTCATGATTCATGATTCATGATTCGATTCATAATTCATGATTCATGATTCAATTTATGATTCATGATTCAATTCATGATTCATGATTCAATTCATGTTTCATTTCATGATTCATGATTCAATTTATGATTCATGATTCAATTCATGATTCATGATTCAATTCATGTTTCATTTCATGATTCATGATTCAATTCATGATTCATGATTCAATTCATGATTCATGATTCATTTCATGATTCATTCCATTATTCTTGATTCAATTCATGATTCAATTTATGATTCATTTCATGATTCTTGATTTAATTCATGATTCATGATTAAATTCATGATTCATGATTAAATTCATGATTCAATTCATAATTCATGATTCAATTTATGATTCATGATTCATTTCATTATTTAATTCAGGATTCAATTCATGATTCAATTCATGATTCATGAATCGATTCATGACTCATGAATCAATTCATGATTCATGATTCAATTCATGATTCATAATTCGATTCATGATTCATGAATCAATTCATAATTCAATTCATGATTCATGATTCATGATTCAATTCATGACTCATGATTCAATTCATGATTCAATTCATGATTCATGATTCAATTCATGATTCATTTCATGATTCATGAATCATGATTCAATTCATGATTTACATCATGATTCATTTCATGATTCATGATTCTATTTATGATTCATGATTCATGATTCAATTCATGATTTAATTCATGATTTATGATTCAATTCATGATTCATTTCATGATTCATTCCATGATTCTTGATTCAATTCATGATTCAATTTATGATTCATTTCATGATTCTTGATTCAATTCATGATTCATGATTCAATTCATGATTCATGATTCATTTCATAATTCATTTTATGATTCAGGATTCATGATTAAATTCATGATTCAATTTATGATTCATTTCATGATTCTTGATTCAATTCATGATTCATGATTATATTCATGATTCATGATTCATTTCATAATTCATTTTATGGTTCATGATTCATGTTTCAATTCATGATTCAATTCATGATTCATGATTCAATTCATGATTCATGATTCATTTCATGATTTAATTTATGATTCATTTCATGATTCATGAATTATGATTCGATTGATGATTCATGATTCATGACTTAATTCATGATTCATGATTTAATTCATGATTCGTGATTCAATTCATGATTCAATTCATAATTCATAATTCAATTCATGATTCATGATTCAATTAATTAATCATGATTTATGATTCGATTCATGATTCATAATTCAATTCATGATTCATGATTCATGATTCGATTCATTATTCATGATCATGGTTCATTTTTCAATTCATGATTCATGATTCTATTCATGATTCATGATTCAATTCATGATTCAATTCATGATTCATTATTTGATTCATGATTCAATTCATGATTCATGATTCATGATTCGATTCATTATTCCATTCATAATTCAATTTATGATTCATGATTCAATTCATGATTCATGATTTGATTCATGATTCATGATTCATGATTTAATTCATGATTCATGATTCATGATTCGATTCATGATTCATGATTCTATTCATGATTCATGATTCGATTTATGATTCATGATTCGATTCATGATTCATAATTCATGATTTGATTCATTATTCATGATTCATAATTCAATTCATAATTCATGATTCATGATTCGATTCATGATTCAATTCATGATTCATGATTCAATTTATGATTCATGATTCATTTCATGTTTCATTTCATGATTCATGATTCAATTCATGATTCAATTCATGATTCATGATTCAATTCATGATTCATGATTCATTTCATGATTCATTTCATGATTCATTTCATGATTCATTAATCATGATTCAATTCATCATTCAAATTATGATTCATTTTATGATTCATGATTCAATTCATGATTCATTTCATCATTCATATATCATGATTCAATTCATGATTCAATTCATGATTCATTTCATGATTCAATTTATGATTCATGATTCATGATTTAATTCATGATTCATGATTCAATTCATGATTAATGATTCATTTCATGATTCATTTCATGATTCATTCCATGATTCTTGATTCAATTCATGATTCAATTTATGATTCATTTCATGATTCTTGATTCAATTCATGATTCATGATTCAATTCATAATATAATTCATGATTCAATTTATGATTCATGATTCATTTCATGATTTAATTCATGATTCGATTCATGATTCAATTCATGATTCATGATTCATGATTCAATTCATGATTCATGATTCAATTCATGATTTATGATTCATTTCATGTTTCATTTCATGATTCATGATTCATGATTTAATTCATGATTCAATTCATGATTCATTTCATGATTCATGAATCATGATTCAATTCATGATTTACATCGTGATTCAATTCATGATTCATGATTCAATTTATGATTCATGATTCAATTCATGATTAATGATTCAATTTATGATTTATAATTCAATTCATGATTCAATTTATGATTCATGATTCAATTCATGATTAATGATTCAATTTATGATTTATAATTCAATTCATGATTCATGATTCATTTCATGATTCATTCCATGATTCTTGATTCAATTCATGATTCAATTTATGATTCATTTCATGATTCTTGATTCAATTCATGATTCATGATTCAATTCATGATTCATGATTCATTTCATGATTCATTTTATGATTCATGATTCATGATTCAATTCATGATTCATGATTCAATTCATGATTCATGATTTATTTCATGATTTAATTCATGATTCATTTCATGATTCATGATTCATGATTCAATTCATGATTCAATTCATGATTCATGATTCGATTCATGATTCATAATTCAATTCATGATTCATGATTCAATTCATTAATCATGATTCATGATTCAATTCATTATTCATGATCATGGTTCATTTTTCGATTCATGATTCTATTCATGATTCATGATTCAATTCATGATTCATTATTCGATTCATGATTCAATTCATGATTCATGATTCATGATTCAATTCATTATTCCATTCATAATTCAATTCATGATTCATGATTCAATTCATGATTCATGATTCGATTCATGATTCATGATTCGATTCATGATTCATGATTCATGATTCAATTCATGATTAATGATTCATGATTCATGATTCCATTCATGATTCATGATTTGATTCATGATTCGTAATTCAATTCATGATTTAATTCATGATTCATAATTCAATTCATTAATCATGATTCATGATTCAATTCATGATTCATGATTCATGTTTCGATTCATTATTCCATTCATAATTCAATTCATGATTCCTGATTTAATTCATGATTCATGATTTGATTCATGATTCATGATTCATGATTCGTTTCATGATTCATGATTTAATTCATGATTCTTGATTCATGATTCATGATTTGATTCATTATTCATGATTCATGATTCGATTCATGATTCATGATTCATGACTTAATTCATGATTCATGATTCATAATTTGATTCATGATTCGTGAATCAATTCATAATTAAATTCATGATTCATAATTCAATTCATGATTCATGATTCAATTCATTAATCTTGACTCATGATTTTATTCACGATTCATGATTCAATTCATGATCCATGTTTCATTATTCGATTCATGATTCAATTCATGATTCAAGATTCATGATTTGATTCATTATTCATGATTCAATTCATGATTCATGATTCAATTCATGATTCATGATTAAA